>NW_027634998.1:0-47000 GCF_949748355.1 Melanostigma gelatinosum
TTTTTTTTTAGTTTCTTTGGAAAAAAATATTTTTTTTTAGTTACTTTGGGAAAAAAAATATTTTTTTAGTTTCTTTGGAAAAAAAAATATTTTTTTAGTTACTTTGGAAAAAAAAATATTTTTTTAGTTACTTTGGAAAAAAAAATATTTTTTTAGTTTCTTTGGAAAAAAAAATATTTTTTTAGTTACTTTGGAAAAAAAAATATTTTTTTAGTTACTTTGGAAAAAAAAATATTTTTTTAGTTACTTTGGAAAAAAAAAAAATTTTTTAGTTTCTTTGGAAAAAAAAATATTTTTTTAGTTACTTTGGAAAAAAAAAAATTTTTTTAGTTTCTTTGGAAAAAAAAAAATTTTTTTAGTTACTTTGGAAAAAAAAATATTTTTTTAGTTACTTTGGGAAAAAAAATATTTTTTTAGTTTCTTTGGAAAAAAAAATATTTTTTTAGTTACTTTGGAAAAAAAAATATTTTTTTAGTTACTTTGGAAAAAAATTTATTTTTTTAGTTACTTTGGAAAAAAAAAATATTTTTTTAGTTACTTTGGAAAAAAAATATTTTTTTAGTTACTTTGGAAAAAAAAATATTTTTTTAGTTTCTTTGGAAAAAAAAATATTTTTTTAGTTACTTTGGGAAAAAAAATATTTTTTTAGTTACTTTGGAAAAAAAATTATTTTTTTAGTTACTTTGGAAAAAAAAAATATTTTTTTAGTTACTTTGGAAAAAAAATATTTTTTTAGTTACTTTGGAAAAAAAAATATTTTTTTAGTTACTTTGGAAAAAAAAAATATTTTTTTAGTTTCTTTGGAAAAAAAAATATTTTTTTAGTTACTTTGGGAAAAAAAATATTTTTTTAGTTACTTTGGAAAAAAAAATATTTTTTTAGTTTCTTTGGAAAAAAAAATATTTTTTTAGTTACTTTGGAAAAAAAAATATTTTTTTAGTTACTTTGGAAAAAAAAATATTTTTTTAGTTACTTTGGAAAAAAAATATTTTTTTAGTTACTTTGGAAAAAAAAATATTTTTTTAGTTACTTTGGAAAAAAAAATATTTTTTTAGTTACTTTGGAAAAAAAATAATTTTTTTAGTTACTTTGGAAAAAAAAAAAATTTTTTAGTTACTTTGGAAAAAAAAATATTTTTTTAGTTACTTTGGAAAAAAAAATATTTTTTTAGTTACTTTGGAAAAAAAATATTTTTTTAGTTACTTTGGAAAAAAAAATATTTTTTTAGTTACTTTGGAAAAAAAAATATTTTTTTAGTTACTTTGGGAAAAAAAATATTTTTTCAGTTACTTTGGAAAAAAAAATATTTTTTTAGTTACTTTGGAAAAAAAAATATTTTTTTAGTTACTTTGGAAAAAAAAATATTTTTTTAGTTTCTTTGGAAAAAAAAATATTTTTTTAGTTACTTTGGAAAAAAAAATATTTTTTTAGTTACTTTGGAAAAAAAAATATTTTTTTAGTTACTTTGGAAAAAAAAATATTTTTTTAGTTACTTTGGAAAAAAAAAAATGTTTTAGTTACTTTGGAAAAAAAATTTTTTTTTAGTTACTTTGGAAAAAAAAATCTTTTTTTAGTTTCTTTGGAAAAAAAATTTTTTTTTTAGTTACTTTGGAAAAAAAAATATTTTTTTAGTTACTTTGGAAAAAAAAATATTTTTTTAGTTACTTTGGAAAAAACAATATTTTTTTAGTTACTTTGGAAAAAAAATTTTTTTTTTAGTTACTTTGGAAAAAAAATATTTTTTTAGTTACTTTGGAAAAAAAACATTTTTTTTAGTTACTTTGGAAAAAAAATTATTTTTTTAGTTACTTTGGAAAAAAAAATTATTTTTTTAGTTACTTTGGAAAAAAAATATTTTTTTAGTTACTTTGGAAAAAAAAATATTTTTTTTGTTACTTTGGAAAAAAAAACATTTTTTTAGTTTCTTTGGAAAAAAAAATATTTTTTTAGTTACTTTGGAAAAAAAAATATTTTTTTAGTTACTTTGGAAAAAAAAATTATTTTTTTAGTTACTTTGGAAAAAAAAATATTTTTTTAGTTACTTTGGAAAAAAAATATTTTTTTAGTTACTTTGGAAAAAAAAATATTTTTTTAGTTACTTTGGAAAAAAAAATATTTTTTTAGTTTCTTTGGAAAAAAAAATTTTTTTTTAGTTACTTTGGAAAAAAAAATATTTTTTTAGTTACTTTGGAAAAAAAAATATTTTTTTAGTTACTTTGGAAAAAAATTTATTTTTTTAGTTACTTTGGAAAAAAAAATATTTTTTTAGTTACTTTGGAAAAAAAAATATTTTTTTAGTTACTTTGGAAAAAAAAATATTTTTTTAGTTACTTTGGAAAAAAAATATTTTTTTAGTTACTTTGGAAAAAAAAAAATTTTTTTAGTTACTTTGGAAAAAAATTTTTTTTTTAGTTACTTTGGAAAAAAAAATATTTTTTTTGTTACTTTGGAAAAAAAAAAAATTTTTAGTTACTTTGGAAAAAAAAATATGTTTTTAGTTACTTTGGAAAAAAAAATATTTTTTTAGTTACTTTGGAAAAAAATATATTTTTTTAGTTACTTTGGAAAAAAAAATATTTTTTTAGTTTCTTTGAAAAAAAAATATTTTTTTAGTTACTTTGGAAAAAAAAATATTTTTTTAGTTACTTTGGAAAAAAAATATTTTTTTAGTTACTTTGGAAAAAAAATATTTTTTTAGTTACTTTGGAAAAAAAAATATTTTTTTAGTTACTTTGGAAAAAAAAATATTTTTTTAGTTACTTTGGAAAAAAAATATTTTTTTAGTTACTTTGGAAAAAAAAATATTTTTTTAGTTACTTTGGAAAAAAAATATTTTTTTAGTTACTTTGGAAAAAAAAATATTTTTTTAGTTACTTTGGAAAAAAAAATATTTTTTTAATTACTTTGGAAAAAAAATATTTTTTTAGTTACTTTGGAAAAAAAAATATTTTTTTAGTTACTTTGGAAAAAAAAATATTTTTTTAGTTACTTTGGAAAAAAAAATATTTTTTTAGTTACTTTGGAAAAAAAAATATTTTTTTAGTTACTTTGGAAAAAAAAATATTTTTTTAGTTACTTTGGAAAAAAAAATATTTTTTTAGTTACTTTGGAAAAAAAAATATTTTTTTAGTTTCTTTGGAAAAAAAAATATTTTTTTAGTTACTTTGGAAAAAAAAATATTTTTTTAGTTACTTTGGAAAAAAAAATATTTTTTTAGTTACTTTGGAAAAAAAAATATTTTTTTAGTTACTTTGGAAAAAAAAATATTTTTTTAGTTACTTTGGAAAAAAAAATATTTTTTTAGTTACTTTGGAAAAAAAAATATTTTTTTAGTTACTTTGGGAAAAAAAAAAATTTTTTAGTTACTTTGGAAAAAAAAATATTTTTTTAGTTACTTTGGAAAAAAAAATATTTTTTTAGTTACTTTGGAAAAAAAATATTTTTTTAGTTACTTTGGAAAAAAAAAAAATTTTTTAGTTACTTTGGAAAAAAAAATTTTTTTTAGTTACTTTGGAAAAAAAAATATTTTTTTTGTTACTTTGGAAAAAAAAAAATTTTTAGTTACTTTGGAAAAAAAAATATGTTTTTAGTTACTTTGGAAAAAAAAATATTTTTTTAGTTACTTTGGAAAAAAAAATATTTTTTTAGTTACTTTGGAAAAAAAAATATTTTTTTAGTTTCTTTGGAAAAAAAATTATTTTTTTAGTTACTTTGGAAAAAAAAATATTTTTTTAGTTACTTTGGAAAAAAAAATATTTTTTTAGTTACTTTGGAAAAAAAAATATTTTTTTAGTTACTTTGGAAAAAAAAATATTTTTTTAGTTACTTTGGAAAAAAAAATATTTTTTTAGTTACTTTGGAAAAAAAAATATTTTTTTAGTTACTTTGGAAAAAAAATATTTTTTTAGTTACTTTGGAAAAAAAAATATTTTTTTAGTTACTTTGGAAAAAAAATATTTTTTTAGTTACTTTGGAAAAAAAAAGTATTTTTTTAGTTACTTTGGAAAAAAAAATATTTTTTTAATTACTTTGGAAAAAAAAAATTTTTTTAGTTACTTTGGAAAAAAAAAAATTTTTTTAGTTACTTTGGAAAAAAAAATATTTTTTTAGTTACTTTGGGAAAAAAAATATTTTTTTAGTTACTTTGGAAAAAAAAATAATTTTTTAGTTACTTTGGAAAAAAAAATATTTTTTTAGTTACTTTGGAAAAAAAAATATTTTTTTAGTTACTTTGGAAAAAAAAATATTTTTTTAGTTTCTTTGGAAAAAAAATATTTTTTTAGTTACTTTGGAAAAAAAAATATTTTTTTAGTTTCTTTGGAAAAAAAAATATTTTTTTAGTTACTTTGGAAAAAAAATATTTTTTTAGTTACTTTGGAAAAAAAAATATTTTTTTAGTTACTTTGGAAAAAAAAATATTTTTTTAGTTACTTTGGAAAAAAAAATATTTTTTTAGTTACTTTGGAAAAAAAAATATTTTTTTAGTTACTTTGGGAAAAAAAAAAAATTTTAGTTACTTTGGAAAAAAAAATATTTTTTTAGTTACTTTGGAAAAAAAAATATTTTTTTAGTTTCTTTGGAAAAAAAAATATTTTTTTAGTTACTTTGGAAAAAAAAATTTTTTTTTAGTTACTTTGGAAAAAAAAATATTTTTTTAGTTTCTTTGGAAAAAAAAAAAAAATTTTAGTTACTTTGGAAAAAAAAATATTTTTTTAGTTTCTTTGGAAAAAAAAATATTTTTTTAGTTACTTTGGAAAAAAAAATATTTTTTTAGTTACTTTGGAAAAAAAAATATTTTTTTAGTTACTTTGGAAAAAAAAATATTTTTTTAGTTACTTTGGAAAAAAAATATTTTTTTAGTTACTTTGGAAAAAAAAATATTTTTTTAGTTACTTTGGAAAAAAAAATATTTTTTTAGTTTCTTTGGAAAAAAAAATATTTTTTTAGTTACTTTGGAAAAAAAAATATTTTTTTAGTTACTTTGGGAAAAAAAATATTTTTTTAGTTACTTTGGAAAAAAAAATATTTTTTTAGTTACTTTGGAAAAAAAAATATTTTTTTAGTTACTTTGGAAAAAAAAATATTTTTTAGTTACTTTGGAAAAAAAAATATTTTTTTAGTTACTTTGGAAAAAAAATATTTTTTTAGTTACTTTGGAAAAAAAAAAAATGTTTTAGTTACTTTGGAAAAAAAAAAATTTTTTTAGTTACTTTGGAAAAAAAAAATTTTTTTAGTTTCTTTGGAAAAAAAAATATTTTTTTAGTTACTTTGGAAAAAAAAAATATTTTTTTAGTTACTTTGGAAAAAAAAATATTTTTTTAGTTACTTTGGAAAAAAAAATATTTTTTTAGTTACTTTGGAAAAAAAAATATTTTTTTAGTTACTTTGGAAAAAAAAATATTTTTTTAGTTACTTTGGGAAAAAACATATTTTTTTAGTTACTTTGGAAAAAAAATTTTTTTTTAGTTACTTTGGAAAAAAAAAAAATGTTTTAGTTACTTTGGAAAAAAAAAAAATTTTTTAGTTACTTTGGAAAAAAAAATATTTTTTTAGTTACTTTGGAAAAAAAAAATGTTTTTAGTTACTTTGGAAAAAAAAATATTTTTTTAGTTACTTTGGAAAAAAAAATATTTTTTTAGTTACTTTGGAAAAAAAATATTTTTTTAGTTACTTTGGAAAAAAAATATTTTTTTAGTTACTTTGGAAAAAAAAATATTTTTTTAGTTACTTTGGAAAAAAAATATTTTTTTAGTTACTTTGGAAAAAAAAATATTTTTTTAGTTACTTTGGAAAAAAAATATTTTTTTAGTTACTTTGGAAAAAAAAATATTTTTTTAGTTACTTTGGAAAAAAAAATATTTTTTTAATTACTTTGGAAAAAAAACTTTTTTTAGTTACTTTGGAAAAAAAAATTTTTTTTTAGTTACTTTGGAAAAAAAAATATTTTTTTAGTTACTTTGGAAAAAAATTTTTTTTTTTAGTTACTTTGGAAAAAAAAATATTTTTTTAGTTACTTTGGAAAAAAAAATATTTTTTTAGTTACTTTGGAAAAAAAAATATTTTTTTAGTTACTTTGGAAAAAAAAATATTTTTTTAGTTACTTTGGAAAAAAAAATATTTTTTTAGTTTCTTTGGAAAAAAAAAATTTTTTTTAGTTACTTTGGAAAAAAAAATATTTTTTTAGTTTCTTTGGAAAAAAAAATATTTTTTTAGTTACTTTGGAAAAAAAAATATTTTTTTAGTTACTTTGGAAAAAAAAAATTTTTTTTAGTTACTTTGGAAAAAAAAATATTTTTTTAGTTACTTTGGAAAAAAAAATATTTTTTTAGTTACTTTGGAAAAAAAAATATTTTTTTAGTTTCTTTGGAAAAAAAATTATTTTTTTAGTTACTTTGGAAAAAAAAATATTTTTTTAGTTACTTTGGAAAAAAAAATATTTTTTTAGTTACTTTGGAAAAAAAAATATTTTTTTAGTTACTTTGGAAAAAAAAATATTTTTTTAGTTACTTTGGAAAAAAAAAAATTTTTTTAGTTACTTTGGAAAAAAAAATATTTTTTTAGTTACTTTGGAAAAAAAAATATTTTTTTAGTTACTTTGGAAAAAAAAATATTTTTTTAGTTTCTTTGGAAAAAAAAATATTTTTTTAGTTACTTTGGAAAAAAAAATATTTTTTTAGTTACTTTGGAAAAAAAAATATTTTTTTAGTTACTTTGGAAAAAAAAATATTTTTTTAGTTACTTTGGAAAAAAAAATATTTTTTTAGTTACTTTGGAAAAAAAATATTTTTTTAGTTACTTTGGAAAAAAAAATATTTTTTTAGTTACTTTGGAAAAAAAAATATTTTTTTAGTTACTTTGGAAAAAAAAATATTTTTTTAGTTACTTTGGAAAAAAAAATATTTTTTTAGTTACTTTGGAAAAAAAAAATGTTTTTAGTTACTTTGGAAAAAAAAATATTTTTTTAGTTACTTTGGAAAAAAAAATATTTTTTTAGTTACTTTGGAAAAAAAAATATTTTTTTAGTTACTTTGGAAAAAAAAATATTTTTTTAGTTACTTTGGAAAAAAAATATTTTTTTAGTTACTTTGGAAAAAAAAATATTTTTTTAGTTACTTTGGAAAAAAAAATATTTTTTTAGTTACTTTGGAAAAAAAAATATTTTTTTAGTTACTTTGGAAAATAAAATATTTTTTTAGTTACTTTGGAAAAAAAAATATTTTTTTAGTTACTTTGGAAAAAAAATATTTTTTTAGTTACTTTGGAAAAAAAATATTTTTTTAGTTACTTTGGAAAAAAAATATTTTTTTAGTTACTTTGGAAAAAAAAATATTTTTTTAGTTACTTTGGAAAAAAAATATTTTTTTAGTTACTTTGGAAAAAAAAATATTTTTTTAGTTACTTTGGAAAGAAAAATATTTTTTTAATTACTTTGGAAAAAAAACTTTTTTTAGTTACTTTGGAAAAAAAAAATTTTTTTTAGTTACTTTGGAAAAAAAAATATTTTTTTAGTTACTTTGGAAAAAAAAATTTTTTTTTAGTTACTTTGGAAAAAAAAATATTTTTTTAGTTACTTTGGAAAAAAAAATATTTTTTTAGTTACTTTGGAAAAAAAAATATTTTTTTAGTTACTTTGGAAAAAAAAATATTTTTTTAGTTACTTTGGAAAAAAAAATATTTTTTTAGTTACTTTGGAAAAAAAATATTTTTTTAGTTTCTTTGGAAAAAAAAAATTTTTTTAGTTACTTTGGAAAAAAAAATATTTTTTTAGTTTCTTTGGAAAAAAAAATATTTTTTTAGTTACTTTGGAAAAAAAAATATTTTTTTAGTTACTTTGGAAAAAAAAAATTTTTTTTAGTTACTTTGGAAAAAAAAATATTTTTTTAGTTACTTTGGAAAAAAAAATATTTTTTTAGTTACTTTGGAAAAAAAAATATTTTTTTAGTTTCTTTGGAAAAAAAATTATTTTTTTAGTTACTTTGGAAAAAAAAATATTTTTTTAGTTACTTTGGAAAAAAAATTATTTTTTTAGTTACTTTGGAAAAAAAAATATTTTTTTAGTTACTTTGGAAAAAAAAAAATTTTTTTAGTTACTTTGGAAAAAAAAAATTTTTTTTAGTTACTTTGGAAAAAAAAATATTTTTTTAGTTACTTTGGGAAAAAAAATATTTTTTTAGTTACTTTGGAAAAAAAAATATTTTTTTAGTTTCTTTGGAAAAAAAATTATTTTTTTAGTTACTTTGGAAAAAAAAATATTTTTTTAGTTACTTTGGAAAAAAAAATATTTTTTTAGTTACTTTGGAAAAAAAAATATTTTTTTAGTTACTTTGGAAAAAAAAATATTTTTTTAGTTACTTTGGAAAAAAAAATATTTTTTTAGTTACTTTGGAAAAAAAAATATTTTTTTAGTTACTTTGGAAAAAAAATATTTTTTTAGTTACTTTGGAAAAAAAAATATTTTTTTAGTTACTTTGGAAAAAAAATATTTTTTTAGTTACTTTGGAAATAAAAAATATTTTTTTAGTTACTTTGGAAAAAAAAATATTTTTTTAATTACTTTGGAAAAAAAATATTTTTTTAGTTACTTTGGAAAAAAAAAATTTTTTTTAGTTACTTTGGAAAAAAAAATATTTTTTTAGTTACTTTGGAAAAAAAAATATTTTTTTAGTTACTTTGGAAAAAAAAAATTTTTTTTAGTTACTTTGGAAAAAAAAATATTTTTTTAGTTACTTTGGAAAAAAAAATATTTTTTTAGTTACTTTGGAAAAAAAAATATTTTTTTAGTTTCTTTGGAAAAAAAATATTTTTTTAGTTACTTTGGAAAAAAAAATATTTTTTTAGTTTCTTTGGAAAAAAAAATATTTTTTTAGTTACTTTGGAAAAAAAATATATTTTTAGTTACTTTGGAAAAAAAAATATTTTTTTAGTTACTTTGGAAAAAAAAATATTTTTTTAGTTACTTTGGAAAAAAAAATATTTTTTTAGTTACTTTGGAAAAAAAAATATTTTTTTAGTTACTTTGGGAAAAAAAAAAATTTTTTAGTTACTTTGGAAAAAAAAATATTTTTTTAGTTACTTTGGAAAAAAAAATATTTTTTTAGTTTCTTTGGAAAAAAAAATATTTTTTTAGTTACTTTGGAAAAAAAATTTTTTTTTTAGTTACTTTGGAAAAAAAAATATTTTTTTAGTTTCTTTGGAAAAAAAAAAATTTTTTAGTTACTTTGGAAAAAAAAATATTTTTTTAGTTTCTTTGGAAAAAAAAATATTTTTTTAGTTACTTTGGAAAAAAAAATATTTTTTTAGTTACTTTGGAAAAAAAAATATTTTTTTAGTTACTTTGGAAAAAAAAATATTTTTTTAGTTACTTTGGAAAAAAAATATTTTTTTAGTTACTTTGGAAAAAAAAATATTTTTTTAGTTACTTTGGAAAAAAAAATATTTTTTTAGTTTCTTTGGAAAAAAAAATATTTTTTTAGTTACTTTGGAAAAAAAAATATTTTTTTAGTTACTTTGGGAAAAAAAATATTTTTTTAGTTACTTTGGAAAAAAAAATATTTTTTTAGTTACTTTGGAAAAAAAAATATTTTTTTAGTTACTTTGGAAAAAAAAATATTTTTTAGTTACTTTGGAAAAAAAAATATTTTTTTAGTTACTTTGGAAAAAAAATATTTTTTTAGTTACTTTGGAAAAAAAAAAATGTTTTAGTTACTTTGGAAAAAAAAAATTTTTTTTAGTTACTTTGGAAAAAAAAAATTTTTTTAGTTTCTTTGGAAAAAAAAATATTTTTTTAGTTACTTTGGAAAAAAAAATATTTTTTTAGTTACTTTGGAAAAAAAAATATTTTTTTAGTTACTTTGGAAAAAAAAATATTTTTTTAGTTACTTTGGAAAAAAAAATATTTTTTTAGTTACTTTGGAAAAAAAAATATTTTTTTAGTTACTTTGGGAAAAAACATATTTTTTTAGTTACTTTGGAAAAAAAAAATTTTTTTAGTTACTTTGGAAAAAAAAAAAATGTTTTAGTTACTTTGGAAAAAAAAAAAATTTTTTAGTTACTTTGGAAAAAAAAATATTTTTTTAGTTACTTTGGAAAAAAAAAATGTTTTTAGTTACTTTGGAAAAAAAAATATTTTTTTAGTTACTTTGGAAAAAAAAATATTTTTTTAGTTACTTTGGAAAAAAAAATATTTTTTTAGTTACTTTGGAAAAAAAAATATTTTTTTAGTTACTTTGGAAAAAAAATATTTTTTTAGTTACTTTGGAAAAAAAAATATTTTTTTAGTTACTTTGGAAAAAAAATATTTTTTTAGTTACTTTGGAAAAAAAAATATTTTTTTAGTTACTTTGGAAAAAAAAATATTTTTTTAGTTACTTTGGAAAAAAAAATATTTTTTTAGTTACTTTGGAAAAAAAATATTTTTTTAGTTACTTTGGAAAAAAAAATATTTTTTTAGTTACTTTGGAAAAAAAATATTTTTTTAGTTACTTTGGAAAAAAAAATATTTTTTTAGTTACTTTGGAAAAAAAATATTTTTTTAGTTACTTTGGAAAAAAAAATATTTTTTTAGTTACTTTGGAAAAAAAAATATTTTTTTAATTACTTTGGAAAAAAAACTTTTTTTAGTTACTTTGGAAAAAAAAATATTTTTTTAGTTACTTTGGAAAAAAAAATATTTTTTTAGTTACTTTGGAAAAAAATTTTTTTTTTTAGTTACTTTGGAAAAAAAAATATTTTTTTAGTTACTTTGGAAAAAAAAATATTTTTTTAGTTACTTTGGAAAAAAAAATATTTTTTTAGTTACTTTGGAAAAAAAAATATTTTTTTAGTTACTTTGGAAAAAAAAATATTTTTTTAGTTACTTTGGAAAAAAAAATATTTTTTTAGTTTCTTTGGAAAAAAAATAATTTTTTAGTTACTTTGGAAAAAAAAATATTTTTTTAGTTTCTTTGGAAAAAAAAATATTTTTTTAGTTACTTTGGAAAAAAATATATTTTTTTAGTTACTTTGGAAAAAAAAAATTTTTTTTAGTTACTTTGGAAAAAAAAATATTTTTTTAGTTACTTTGGAAAAAAAAATATTTTTTTAGTTACTTTGGAAAAAAAAATATTTTTTTAGTTACTTTGGAAAAAAAAATATTTTTTTAGTTACTTTGGAAAAAAAAATATTTTTTTAGTTACTTTGGAAAAAAAATTATTTTTTTAGTTACTTTGGAAAAAAAAATATTTTTTTAGTTACTTTGGAAAAAAAAATATTTTTTTAGTTACTTTGGGAAAAAAAAAATTTTTTTAGTTACTTTGGAAAAAAATTTTTTTTTTTAGTTACTTTGGAAAAAAAAATATTTTTTTAGTTTCTTTGGAAAAAAAAAAATTTTTTAGTTACTTTGGAAAAAAAAATATTTTTTTAGTTTCTTTGGAAAAAAAAATATTTTTTTAGTTACTTTGGAAAAAAAAATATTTTTTTAGTTACTTTGGAAAAAAAAATATTTTTTTAGTTACTTTGGAAAAAAAAATATTTTTTTAGTTACTTTGGAAAAAAAATATTTTTTTAGTTACTTTGGAAAAAAAAATATTTTTTTAGTTATTTTGGAAAAAAAAATATTTTTTTAGTTACTTTGGAAAAAAAATATTTTTTAGTTACTTTGGAAAAAAAAATATTTTTTTAGTTACTTTGGAAAAAAAATATTTTTTTAGTTACTTTGGAAAAAAAATATTTTTTTAGTTACTTTGGAAAAAAAATATTTTTTTAGTTTCTTTGGAAAAAAAAATATTTTTTTTAGTTACTTTGGAAAAAAAAATATTTTTTTAGTTACTTTGGAAAAAAAAATATTTTTTTAGTTACTTTGGAAAAAAAAATATTTTTTTAGTTACTTTGGAAAAAAATATATTTTTTTAGTTACTTTGGAAAAAAAAATATTTTTTTTAGTTACTTTGGAAAAAAAAATATTTTTTTAGTTACTTTGGAAAAAAAAATATTTTTTTAGTTACTTTGGAAAAAAAAATATTTTTTTAGTTACTTTGGAAAAAAAAATATTTTTTTAGTTACTTTGGAAAAAAAAATATTTTTTAGTTACTTTGGAAAAAAAAATTATTTTTTTAGTTACTTTGGAAAAAAAAATATTTTTTTAGTTACTTTGGAAAAAAAAATATTTTTTTAGTTACTTTGGGAAAAAAAAAAATTTTTTAGTTACTTTGGGAAAAAAATTTTTTTTTTAGTTACTTTGGAAAAAAAATATTTTTTTAGTTTCTTTGGAAAAAAAAATATTTTTTTAGTTACTTTGGAAAAAAAATATTTTTTTAGTTACTTTGGAAAAAAAAATATTTTTTTAGTTACTTTGGAAAAAAAATATTTTTTTAGTTACTTTGGAAAAAAAAATATTTTTTTAGTTACTTTGGAAAAAAAAATATTTTTTTAATTACTTTGGAAAAAAAACTTTTTTTAGTTACTTTGGAAAAAAATATATTTTTTTAGTTACTTTGGAAAAAAATATATTTTTTTAGTTACTTTGGAAAAAAAAATATTTTTTTTAGTTACTTTGGAAAAAAAATATTTTTTTAGTTACTTTGGAAAAAAAAATATTTTTTTAGTTACTTTGGAAAAAAAAATATTTTTTTAGTTACTTTGGAAAAAAAAATATTTTTTTAGTTACTTTGGAAAAAAAAATATTTTTTTAGTTACTTTGGAAAAAAAAATTATTTTTTTAGTTACTTTGGGAAAAAAAATATTTTTTTAGTTACTTTGGAAAAAAAAATATTTTTTTAGTTACTTTGGGAAAAAAAAAAAATTTTTAGTTACTTTGGAAAAAATTTTTTTTTTTTAGTTACTTTGGAAAAAAAATATTTTTTTAGTTTCTTTGGAAAAAAAAATATTTTTTTAGTTACTTTGGAAAAAAAAATATTTTTTTAGTTACTTTGGAAAAAAAAATATTTTTTTAGTTACTTTGGAAAAAAAAATATTTTTTTAGTTACTTTGGAAAAAAAATATTTTTTTAGTTACTTTGGAAAAAAAAATATTTTTTTAGTTACTTTGGAAAAAAAATATTTTTTTAGTTACTTTGGAAAAAAAAATATTTTTTTAGTTACTTTGGAAAAAAAATATTTTTTTAGTTACTTTGGAAAAAAAAATATTTTTTTAGTTACTTTGGAAAGAAAAATATTTTTTTAATTACTTTGGAAAAAAAACTTTTTTTAGTTACTTTGGAAAAAAAAATTTTTTTTTAGTTACTTTGGAAAAAAAAATATTTTTTTAGTTACTTTGGAAAAAAATTTTTTTTTTTAGTTACTTTGGAAAAAAAAATATTTTTTTAGTTACTTTGGAAAAAAAAATATTTTTTTAGTTACTTTGGAAAAAAAAATATTTTTTTAGTTACTTTGGAAAAAAAAATATTTTTTTAGTTACTTTGGAAAAAAAAATATTTTTTTAGTTACTTTGGAAAAAAAATATTTTTTTAGTTTCTTTGGAAAAAAAAAAAAATTTTTAGTTACTTTGGAAAAAAAAATATTTTTTTAGTTTCTTTGGGAAAAAAAATATTTTTTTAGTTACTTTGGAAAAAAAAATATTTTTTTAGTTACTTTGGAAAAAAAAAATTTTTTTTAGTTACTTTGGAAAAAAAAATATTTTTTTAGTTACTTTGGAAAAAAAAATATTTTTTTAGTTACTTTGGAAAAAAAAATATTTTTTTAGTTTCTTTGGAAAAAAAATTATTTTTTTAGTTACTTTGGAAAAAAAAATATTTTTTTAGTTACTTTGGAAAAAAAATTATTTTTTTAGTTACTTTGGAAAAAAAAAAAATTTTTTTAGTTACTTTGGAAAAAAAAATATTTTTTTAGTTACTTTGGAAAAAAAAAAATTTTTTTAGTTACTTTGGAAAAAAAAATATTTTTTTAGTTACTTTGGAAAAAAAAATATTTTTTTAGTTACTTTGGAAAAAAAATATTTTTTTAGTTTCTTTGGAAAAAAAATTATTTTTTTAGTTACTTTGGAAAAAAAAATATTTTTTTAGTTACTTTGGAAAAAAAAATATTTTTTTAATTACTTTGGAAAAAAAATATTTTTTTAGTTACTTTGGAAAAAAAAAATTTTTTTTAGTTACTTTGGAAAAAAAAATATTTTTTTAGTTACTTTGGAAAAAAAAATATTTTTTTAGTTACTTTGGAAAAAAAAAAATTTTTTTAGTTACTTTGGAAAAAAAAATATTTTTTTAGTTACTTTGGAAAAAAAAAAATTTTTTTAGTTACTTTGGAAAAAAAAATATTTTTTTAGTTTCTTTGGAAAAAAAATATTTTTTTAGTTACTTTGGAAAAAAAAATATTTTTTTAGTTTCTTTGGAAAAAAAAATATTTTTTTAGTTACTTTGGAAAAAAAATATTTTTTTAGTTACTTTGGAAAAAAAAATATTTTTTTAGTTACTTTGGAAAAAAAAATATTTTTTTAGTTACTTTGGAAAAAAAAATATTTTTTTAGTTACTTTGGAAAAAAAAATATTTTTTTAGTTACTTTGGGAAAAAAAAAATTTTTTAGTTACTTTGGAAAAAAAAATATTTTTTTAGTTACTTTGGAAAAAAAAATATTTTTTTAGTTTCTTTGGAAAAAAAAATATTTTTTTAGTTACTTTGGAAAAAAATATTTTTTTTTAGTTACTTTGGAAAAAAAAATATTTTTTTAGTTTCTTTGGAAAAAAAAAATTTTTTTAGTTACTTTGGAAAAAAAAATATTTTTTTAGTTTCTTTGGAAAAAAAAATATTTTTTTAGTTACTTTGGAAAAAAAAATATTTTTTTAGTTACTTTGGAAAAAAAAATATTTTTTTAGTTACTTTGGAAAAAAAAATATTTTTTTAGTTACTTTGGAAAAAAAATATTTTTTTAGTTACTTTGGAAAAAAAAATATTTTTTTAGTTACTTTGGAAAAAAAAATATTTTTTTAGTTTCTTTGGAAAAAAAAATATTTTTTTAGTTACTTTGGAAAAAAAAATATTTTTTTAGTTACTTTGGGAAAAAAAATATTTTTTTAGTTACTTTGGAAAAAAAAATATTTTTTTAGTTACTTTGGAAAAAAAAATATTTTTTTAGTTACTTTGGAAAAAAAAATATTTTTTAGTTACTTTGGAAAAAAAAATATTTTTTTAGTTACTTTGGAAAAAAAATATTTTTTTAGTTACTTTGGAAAAAAAAAAAATGTTTTAGTTACTTTGGAAAAAAAAAATTTTTTTTAGTTACTTTGGAAAAAAAATTTTTTTTTAGTTTCTTTGGAAAAAAAAATATTTTTTTAGTTACTTTGGAAAAAAAAATATTTTTTTAGTTACTTTGGAAAAAAAAATATTTTTTTAGTTACTTTGGAAAAAAAAATATTTTTTTAGTTACTTTGGAAAAAAAAATATTTTTTTAGTTACTTTGGAAAAAAAAATATTTTTTTAGTTACTTTGGGAAAAAACATATTTTTTTAGTTACTTTGGAAAAAAAAAATTTTTTTAGTTACTTTGGAAAAAAAAAAATGTTTTAGTTACTTTGGAAAAAAAAAAAATTTTTTAGTTACTTTGGAAAAAAAAATATTTTTTTAGTTACTTTGGAAAAAAAAAATGTTTTTAGTTACTTTGGAAAAAAAAATATTTTTTTAGTTACTTTGGAAAAAAAAATATTTTTTTAGTTACTTTGGAAAAAAAAATATTTTTTTAGTTACTTTGGAAAAAAAAATATTTTTTTAGTTACTTTGGAAAAAAAATATTTTTTTAGTTACTTTGGAAAAAAAAATATTTTTTTAGTTACTTTGGAAAAAAAAATATTTTTTTAGTTACTTTGGAAAAAAAAATATTTTTTTAGTTACTTTGGAAAAAAAAATATTTTTTTAGTTACTTTGGAAAAAAAAATATTTTTTTAGTTACTTTGGAAAAAAAATATTTTTTTAGTTACTTTGGAAAAAAAAATATTTTTTTAGTTACTTTGGAAAAAAAATATTTTTTTAGTTACTTTGGAAAAAAAAATATTTTTTTAGTTACTTTGGAAAAAAAATATTTTTTTAGTTACTTTGGAAAAAAAAATATTTTTTTAGTTACTTTGGAAAAAAAAATATTTTTTTAATTACTTTGGAAAAAAAACTTTTTTTAGTTACTTTGGAAAAAAAAATATTTTTTTAGTTACTTTGGAAAAAAAAATATTTTTTTAGTTACTTTGGAAAAAAATTTTTTTTTTTAGTTACTTTGGAAAAAAAAATATTTTTTTAGTTACTTTGGAAAAAAAAATATTTTTTTAGTTACTTTGGAAAAAAAAATATTTTTTTAGTTACTTTGGAAAAAAAAATATTTTTTTAGTTACTTTGGAAAAAAAAATATTTTTTTAGTTACTTTGGAAAAAAAAATATTTTTTTAGTTTCTTTGGAAAAAAAAAAATTTTTTTAGTTACTTTGGAAAAAAAAATATTTTTTTAGTTTCTTTGGAAAAAAAAATATTTTTTTAGTTACTTTGGAAAAAAATATATTTTTTTAGTTACTTTGGAAAAAAAAAAATTTTTTTAGTTACTTTGGAAAAAAAAATATTTTTTTAGTTACTTTGGAAAAAAAAATATTTTTTTAGTTACTTTGGAAAAAAAAATATTTTTTTAGTTACTTTGGAAAAAAAAATATTTTTTTAGTTACTTTGGAAAAAAAAATATTTTTTTAGTTACTTTGGAAAAAAAATTATTTTTTTAGTTACTTTGGAAAAAAAAATATTTTTTTAGTTACTTTGGGAAAAAAAATATTTTTTTAGTTACTTTGGGAAAAAAAAAAAAATTTTTAGTTACTTTGGAAAAAATTTTTTTTTTTTAGTTACTTTGGAAAAAAAAATATTTTTTTAGTTTCTTTGGAAAAAAAAATATTTTTTTAGTTACTTTGGAAAAAAAATATTTTTTTTAGTTACTTTGGAAAAAAAAATATTTTTTTAGTTTCTTTGGAAAAAAAAAAATTTTTTAGTTACTTTGGAAAAAAAAAAAAAATTTTTAGTTTCTTTGGAAAAAAAAATATTTTTTTAGTTACTTTGGAAAAAAAAATATTTTTTTAGTTACTTTGGAAAAAAAAATATTTTTTTAGTTACTTTGGAAAAAAAAATATTTTTTTAGTTATTTTGGAAAAAAAAAATATTTTTTTAGTTACTTTGGAAAAAAAATATTTTTTTAGTTACTTTGGAAAAAAAAATATTTTTTTAGTTATTTTGGGAAAAAAAATATTTTTTTAGTTACTTTGGAAAAAAAATATTTTTTAGTTACTTTGGAAAAAAAAATATTTTTTTAGTTACTTTGGAAAAAAAATATTTTTTTAGTTACTTTGGAAAAAAAATATTTTTTTAGTTACTTTGGAAAAAAAATATTTTTTTAGTTTCTTTGGAAAAAAAAATATTTTTTTTAGTTACTTTGGAAAAAAAAATATTTTTTTAGTTACTTTGGAAAAAAAAATATTTTTTTAGTTACTTTGGAAAAAAAAATATTTTTTTAGTTACTTTGGAAAAAAATATATTTTTTTAGTTACTTTGGAAAAAAAAATATTTTTTTTAGTTACTTTGGAAAAAAAAATATTTTTTTAGTTACTTTGGAAAAAAAAATATTTTTTTAGTTACTTTGGAAAAAAAAATATTTTTTTAGTTACTTTGGAAAAAAAAATATTTTTTTAGTTACTTTGGAAAAAAAAATATTTTTTTAGTTACTTTGGAAAAAAAAATATTTTTTTAGTTACTTTGGGAAAAAAAAAAATTTTTTAGTTACTTTGGGAAAAAAAATTTTTTTTTAGTTACTTTGGAAAAAAAATTTTTTTTTAGTTTCTTTGGAAAAAAAAATATTTTTTTAGTTACTTTGGAAAAAAAATATTTTTTTAGTTACTTTGGAAAAAAAAATATTTTTTTAGTTACTTTGGAAAAAAAATATTTTTTTAGTTACTTTGGAAAAAAAAATATTTTTTTAGTTACTTTGGAAAAAAAAATATTTTTTTAATTACTTTGGAAAAAAAACTTTTTTTAGTTACTTTGGAAAAAAAATTTTTTTTTTAGTTACTTTGGAAAAAAAAATATTTTTTTAGTTACTTTGGAAAAAAAAATTTTTTTTTAGTTACTTTGGAAAAAAAAATATTTTTTTAGTTACTTTGGAAAAAAAAATATTTTTTTAGTTACTTTGGAAAAAAAAATATTTTTTTAGTTACTTTGGAAAAAAAAATATTTTTTTAGTTTCTTTGGAAAAAAAAAAAATTTTTTAGTTACTTTGGAAAAAAAAATATTTTTTTAGTTTCTTTGGAAAAAAAAATATTTTTTTAGTTACTTTGGAAAAAAAAATATTTTTTTAGTTACTTTGGAAAAAAAATATTTTTTTAGTTACTTTGGAAAAAAAATATTTTTTTAGTTACTTTGGAAAAAAAATATTTTTTTAGTTTCTTTGGAAAAAAAAATATTTTTTTTAGTTACTTTGGAAAAAAAAATATTTTTTTAGTTACTTTGGAAAAAAAAATATTTTTTTAGTTACTTTGGAAAAAAAAATATTTTTTTAGTTACTTTGGAAAAAAATATATTTTTTTAGTTACTTTGGAAAAAAAAATATTTTTTTTAGTTACTTTGGAAAAAAAAATATTTTTTTAGTTACTTTGGAAAAAAAAATATTTTTTTAGTTACTTTGGAAAAAAAAATATTTTTTTAGTTACTTTGGAAAAAAAAATATTTTTTTAGTTACTTTGGAAAAAAAAATATTTTTTTAGTTACTTTGGAAAAAAAAAATATTTTTTTAGTTACTTTGGAAAAAAAAATATTTTTTTAGTTACTTTGGAAAAAAAAATATTTTTTTAGTTACTTTGGGAAAAAAAAAATTTTTTTAGTTACTTTGGAAAAAAATTTTTTTTTTTAGTTACTTTGGAAAAAAAATATTTTTTTAGTTTCTTTGGAAAAAAAAATATTTTTTTAGTTACTTTGGAAAAAAAATATTTTTTTAGTTACTTTGGAAAAAAAAATATTTTTTTAGTTACTTTGGAAAAAAAATATTTTTTTAGTTACTTTGGAAAAAAAAATATTTTTTTAGTTACTTTGGAAAAAAAATATTTTTTTAATTACTTTGGAAAAAAAACTTTTTTTAGTTACTTTGGAAAAAAAAATTTTTTTTTAGTTACTTTGGAAAAAAAAATATTTTTTTAGTTACTTTGGAAAAAAAATTTTTTTTTTAGTTACTTTGGAAAAAAAATTATTTTTTTAGTTACTTTGGGAAAAAAAATTTTTTTTTAGTTACTTTGGAAAAAAAATTATTTTTTTAGTTACTTTGGAAAAAAAAATATTTTTTTAGTTACTTTGGAAAAAAAAATATTTTTTTAGTTACTTTGGAAAAAAAAATATTTTTTTAGTTTCTTTGGAAAAAAAAAATTTTTTTAGTTACTTTGGAAAAAAAAATATTTTTTTAGTTTCTTTGGAAAAAAAAATATTTTTTTAGTTACTTTGGAAAAAAAAATATTTTTTTAGTTACTTTGGAAAAAAAAATATTTTTTTAGTTACTTTGGAAAAAAAAATATTTTTTTAGTTACTTTGGAAAAAAAAATATTTTTTTAGTTACTTTGGAAAAAAAAATATTTTTTTAGTTACTTTGGAAAAAAAAATATTTTTTTAGTTACTTTGGAAAAAAAATTATTTTTTTAGTTACTTTGGAAAAAAAATTATTTTTTTAGTTACTTTGGAAAAAAAAATATTTTTTTAGTTACTTTGGAAAAAAAAATATTTTTTTAGTTACTTTGGGAAAAAAAAAAAAATTTTTAGTTACTTTGGAAAAAATTTTTTTTTTTTAGTTACTTTGGAAAAAAAAATATTTTTTTAGTTTCTTTGGAAAAAAAAATATTTTTTTAGTTACCTTGGAAAAAAAATATTTTTTTTAGTTACTTTGGAAAAAAAAATATTTTTTTAGTTTCTTTGGAAAAAAAAAAATTTTTTAGTTACTTTGGAAAAAAAATATTTTTTTAGTTTCTTTGGAAAAAAAATATTTTTTTAGTTACTTTGGAAAAAAAAATATTTTTTTAGTTACTTTGGAAAAAAAAATATTTTTTTAGTTACTTTGGAAAAAAAAATATTTTTTTAGTTACTTTGGAAAAAAAATATTTTTTTAGTTACTTTGGAAAAAAAAATATTTTTTTAGTTATTTTGGAAAAAAAAATATTTTTTTAGTTACTTTGGAAAAAAAAATATTTTTTAGTTACTTTGGAAAAAAAAATATTTTTTTAGTTACTTTGGAAAAAAAATATTTTTTTAGTTACTTTGGAAAAAAAATATTTTTTTAGTTACTTTGGAAAAAAAATATTTTTTTAGTTTCTTTGGAAAAAAAAATATTTTTTTTAGTTACTTTGGAAAAAAAAATATTTTTTTAGTTACTTTGGAAAAAAAAATATTTTTTTAGTTACTTTGGAAAAAAAAATATTTTTTTAGTTACTTTGGAAAAAAAAATATTTTTTTAGTTACTTTGGAAAAAAAAATATTTTTTTAGTTACTTTGGAAAAAAAAATATTTTTTTAGTTTCTTTGGAAAAAAAAAAATTTTTTTAGTTACTTTGGAAAAAAAAATATTTTTTTAGTTTCTTTGGAAAAAAAAATATTTTTTTAGTTACTTTGGAAAAAAAAATATTTTTTTAGTTACTTTGGAAAAAAAAATATTTTTTTAGTTACTTTGGAAAAAAAAATATTTTTTTAGTTACTTTGGAAAAAAAAATATTTTTTTAGTTACTTTGGGAAAAAAAAAAAAATTTTTAGTTACTTTGGAAAAAAATTTTTTTTTTTAGTTACTTTGGAAAAAAAAATATTTTTTTAGTTTCTTTGGAAAAAAAAATATTTTTTTAGTTACTTTGGAAAAAAAATATTTTTTTTAGTTACTTTGGAAAAAAAAATATTTTTTTAGTTTCTTTGGAAAAAAAAAAATTTTTTAGTTACTTTGGAAAAAAAAATATTTTTTTAGTTTCTTTGGAAAAAAAATTATTTTTTTAGTTACTTTGGAAAAAAAAATATTTTTTTAGTTACTTTGGAAAAAAAAATATTTTTTTAGTTACTTTGGGAAAAAAAATATTTTTTTAGTTACTTTGGAAAAAAAAAAATTTTTTTAGTTACTTTGGAAAAAAAAAATTTTTTTTAGTTACTTTGGAAAAAAAAATATTTTTTTAGTTACTTTGGAAAAAAAAATATTTTTTTAGTTACTTTGGAAAAAAAATATTTTTTTAGTTTCTTTGGAAAAAAAATTATTTTTTTAGTTACTTTGGAAAAAAAAATATTTTTTTAGTTACTTTGGAAAAAAAAATATTTTTTTAGTTACTTTGGAAAAAAAAATATTTTTTTAGTTACTTTGGAAAAAAAAATATTTTTTTTAGTTACTTTGGAAAAAAAAATATTTTTTTAGTTACTTTGGAAAAAAAAATATTTTTTTAGTTACTTTGGAAAAAAAATATTTTTTTAGTTACTTTGGAAAAAAAAATATTTTTTTAGTTACTTTGGAAAAAAAATATTTTTTTAGTTACTTTGGAAAAAAAAATATTTTTTTAGTTACTTTGGAAAAAAAAATATTTTTTTAATTACTTTGGAAAAAAAATATTTTTTTAGTTACTTTGGAAAAAAAAAATTTTTTTTAGTTACTTTGGAAAAAAAAATATTTTTTTAGTTACTTTGGAAAAAAAAATATTTTTTTAGTTACTTTGGAAAAAAAAAAATTTTTTTAGTTACTTTGGAAAAAAAAATATTTTTTTAGTTACTTTGGAAAAAAAAATATTTTTTTAGTTACTTTGGAAAAAAAAATATTTTTTTAGTTTCTTTGGAAAAAAAATATTTTTTTAGTTACTTTGGAAAAAAAAATATTTTTTTAGTTTCTTTGGAAAAAAAAATATTTTTTTAGTTACTTTGGAAAAAAAATATTTTTTTAGTTACTTTGGAAAAAAAAATATTTTTTTAGTTACTTTGGAAAAAAAAATATTTTTTTAGTTACTTTGGAAAAAAAAATATTTTTTTAGTTACTTTGGAAAAAAAAAATATTTTTTTAGTTACTTTGGGAAAAAAAAAAATTTTTTAGTTACTTTGGAAAAAAAAATATTTTTTTAGTTACTTTGGAAAAAAAAATATTTTTTTAGTTTCTTTGGAAAAAAAAATATTTTTTTAGTTACTTTGGAAAAAAATATTTTTTTTTAGTTACTTTGGAAAAAAAAATATTTTTTTAGTTTCTTTGGAAAAAAAAAATTTTTTTAGTTACTTTGGAAAAAAAAATATTTTTTTAGTTTCTTTGGAAAAAAAAATATTTTTTTAGTTACTTTGGAAAAAAAAATATTTTTTTAGTTACTTTGGAAAAAAAAATATTTTTTTAGTTACTTTGGAAAAAAAAATATTTTTTTAGTTACTTTGGAAAAAAAATATTTTTTTAGTTACTTTGGAAAAAAAAATATTTTTTTAGTTACTTTGGAAAAAAAAATATTTTTTTAGTTTCTTTGGAAAAAAAAATATTTTTTTAGTTACTTTGGAAAAAAAAATATTTTTTTAGTTACTTTGGGAAAAAAAATATTTTTTTAGTTACTTTGGAAAAAAAAATATTTTTTTAGTTACTTTGGAAAAAAAAAAATTTTTTTAGTTACTTTGGAAAAAAAAATATTTTTTAGTTACTTTGGAAAAAAAAATATTTTTTTAGTTACTTTGGAAAAAAAATATTTTTTTAGTTACTTTGGAAAAAAAAAAAATGTTTTAGTTACTTTGGAAAAAAAAAATTTTTTTTAGTTACTTTGGAAAAAAAATTTTTTTTTAGTTTCTTTGGAAAAAAAAAATATTTTTTTAGTTACTTTGGAAAAAAAAATATTTTTTTAGTTACTTTGGAAAAAAAAATATTTTTTTAGTTACTTTGGAAAAAAAAATATTTTTTTAGTTACTTTGGAAAAAAAAATATTTTTTTAGTTACTTTGGAAAAAAAAATATTTTTTTAGTTACTTTGGGAAAAAACATATTTTTTTAGTTACTTTGGAAAAAAAAAATTTTTTTAGTTACTTTGGAAAAAAAAAATGTTTTAGTTACTTTGGAAAAAAAAAAAATTTTTTAGTTACTTTGGAAAAAAAAATATTTTTTTAGTTACTTTGGAAAAAAAAAATGTTTTTAGTTACTTTGGAAAAAAAAATATTTTTTTAGTTACTTTGGAAAAAAAAATATTTTTTTAGTTACTTTGGAAAAAAAAATATTTTTTTAGTTACTTTGGAAAAAAAAATATTTTTTTAGTTACTTTGGAAAAAAAATATTTTTTTAGTTACTTTGGAAAAAAAAATATTTTTTTAGTTACTTTGGAAAAAAAAATATTTTTTTAGTTACTTTGGAAAAAAAAATATTTTTTTAGTTACTTTGGAAAAAAAAATATTTTTTTAGTTACTTTGGAAAAAAAAATATTTTTTTAGTTACTTTGGAAAAAAAATATTTTTTTAGTTACTTTGGAAAAAAAAATATTTTTTTAGTTACTTTGGAAAAAAAATATTTTTTTAGTTACTTTGGAAAAAAAAATATTTTTTTAGTTACTTTGGAAAAAAAATATTTTTTTAGTTACTTTGGAAAAAAAAATATTTTTTTAGTTACTTTGGAAAAAAAAATATTTTTTTAATTACTTTGGAAAAAAAACTTTTTTTAGTTACTTTGGAAAAAAAAATATTTTTTTAGTTACTTTGGAAAAAAAAATATTTTTTTAGTTACTTTGGAAAAAAAATTTTTTTTTTAGTTACTTTGGAAAAAAAAATATTTTTTTAGTTACTTTGGAAAAAAAAATATTTTTTTAGTTACTTTGGAAAAAAAAATATTTTTTTAGTTACTTTGGAAAAAAAAATATTTTTTTAGTTACTTTGGAAAAAAAAATATTTTTTTAGTTACTTTGGAAAAAAAAATATTTTTTTAGTTTCTTTGGAAAAAAAAAAAAATTTTTAGTTACTTTGGAAAAAAAAATATTTTTTTAGTTTCTTTGGAAAAAAAAATATTTTTTTAGTTACTTTGGAAAAAAATATATTTTTTTAGTTACTTTGGAAAAAAAAAATTTTTTTTAGTTACTTTGGAAAAAAAAATATTTTTTTAGTTACTTTGGAAAAAAAAATATTTTTTTAGTTACTTTGGAAAAAAAAATATTTTTTTAGTTACTTTGGAAAAAAAAATATTTTTTTAGTTACTTTGGAAAAAAAATTATTTTTTTAGTTACTTTGGAAAAAAAATTATTTTTTTAGTTACTTTGGAAAAAAAAATATTTTTTTAGTTACTTTGGGAAAAAAAATATTTTTTTAGTTACTTTGGGAAAAAAAAAAAATTTTTTAGTTACTTTGGAAAAAAATTTTTTTTTTTAGTTACTTTGGAAAAAAAAATATTTTTTTAGTTTCTTTGGAAAAAAAAATATTTTTTTAGTTACTTTGGAAAAAAAATATTTTTTTTAGTTACTTTGGAAAAAAAAATATTTTTTTAGTTTCTTTGGAAAAAAAAAAATGTTTTAGTTACTTTGGAAAAAAAAAAATTTTTTTAGTTTCTTTGGAAAAAAAAATATTTTTTTAGTTACTTTGGAAAAAAAAATATTTTTTTAGTTACTTTGGAAAAAAAAATATTTTTTTAGTTACTTTGGAAAAAAAAATATTTTTTTAGTTATTTTGGAAAAAAAAATATTTTTTTAGTTACTTTGGAAAAAAAATATTTTTTTAGTTACTTTGGAAAAAAAAATATTTTTTTAGTTATTTTGGGAAAAAAAATATTTTTTTAGTTACTTTGGAAAAAAAATATTTTTTAGTTACTTTGGAAAAAAAAATATTTTTTTAGTTACTTTGGAAAAAAAATATTTTTTTAGTTACTTTGGAAAAAAAATATTTTTTTAGTTACTTTGGAAAAAAAATATTTTTTTAGTTTCTTTGGAAAAAAAAATATTTTTTTTAGTTACTTTGGAAAAAAAAATATTTTTTTAGTTACTTTGGAAAAAAAAATATTTTTTTAGTTACTTTGGAAAAAAAAATATTTTTTTAGTTACTTTGGAAAAAAATATATTTTTTTAGTTACTTTGGAAAAAAAAATATTTTTTTTAGTTACTTTGGAAAAAAAAATATTTTTTTAGTTACTTTGGAAAAAAAAATATTTTTTTAGTTACTTTGGAAAAAAAAATATTTTTTTAGTTACTTTGGAAAAAAAAATATTTTTTTAGTTACTTTGGAAAAAAAAATATTTTTTTAGTTACTTTGGAAAAAAAAATTATTTTTTTAGTTACTTTGGAAAAAAAAATATTTTTTTAGTTACTTTGGAAAAAAAAATATTTTTTTAGTTACTTTGGGAAAAAAAAAAATTTTTTAGTTACTTTGGGAAAAAAAATTTTTTTTTAGTTACTTTGGAAAAAAAAATTTTTTTTAGTTTCTTTGGAAAAAAAAATATTTTTTTAGTTACTTTGGAAAAAAAATATTTTTTTAGTTACTTTGGAAAAAAAAATATTTTTTTAGTTACTTTGGAAAAAAAATATTTTTTTAGTTACTTTGGAAAAAAAAATATTTTTTTAGTTACTTTGGAAAAAAAAATATTTTTTTAATTACTTTGGAAAAAAAACTTTTTTTAGTTACTTTGGAAAAAAAATTTTTTTTTTAGTTACTTTGGAAAAAAAAATATTTTTTTAGTTACTTTGGAAAAAAAAATTTTTTTTTAGTTACTTTGGAAAAAAAAATATTTTTTTAGTTACTTTGGAAAAAAAAATATTTTTTTAGTTACTTTGGAAAAAAAAATATTTTTTTAGTTACTTTGGAAAAAAAAATATTTTTTTAGTTTCTTTGGAAAAAAAAAAAATTTTTTAGTTACTTTGGAAAAAAAAATATTTTTTTAGTTTCTTTGGAAAAAAAAATATTTTTTTAGTTACTTTGGAAAAAAAAATATTTTTTTAGTTACTTTGGAAAAAAAATATTTTTTTAGTTACTTTGGAAAAAAAATATTTTTTTAGTTACTTTGGAAAAAAAATATTTTTTTAGTTTCTTTGGAAAAAAAAATATTTTTTTTAGTTACTTTGGAAAAAAAATATATTTTTTTAGTTACTTTGGAAAAAAAAATATTTTTTTAGTTACTTTGGAAAAAAAAATATTTTTTTAGTTACTTTGGAAAAAAATATATTTTTTTAGTTACTTTGGAAAAAAAAATATTTTTTTTAGTTACTTTGGAAAAAAAAATATTTTTTTAGTTACTTTGGAAAAAAAAATATTTTTTTAGTTACTTTGGAAAAAAAAATATTTTTTTAGTTACTTTGGAAAAAAAAATATTTTTTTAGTTACTTTGGAAAAAAAAATATTTTTTTAGTTACTTTGGAAAAAAAAATTATTTTTTTAGTTACTTTGGAAAAAAAAATATTTTTTTAGTTACTTTGGAAAAAAAAATATTTTTTTAGTTACTTTGGGAAAAAAAAATTTTTTTTAGTTACTTTGGAAAAAAATTTTTTTTTTTAGTTACTTTGGAAAAAAAATATTTTTTTAGTTTCTTTGGAAAAAAAAATATTTTTTTAGTTACTTTGGAAAAAAAATATTTTTTTAGTTACTTTGGAAAAAAAAATATTTTTTTAGTTACTTTGGAAAAAAAATATTTTTTTAGTTACTTTGGAAAAAAAAATATTTTTTTAGTTACTTTGGAAAAAAAAATATTTTTTTAATTACTTTGGAAAAAAAACTTTTTTTAGTTACTTTGGAAAAAAAAATTTTTTTTTAGTTACTTTGGAAAAAAAAATATTTTTTTAGTTACTTTGGAAAAAAAATTTTTTTTTTAGTTACTTTGGAAAAAAAATTATTTTTTTAGTTACTTTGGGAAAAAAAATTTTTTTTTAGTTACTTTGGAAAAAAAATTATTTTTTTAGTTACTTTGGAAAAAAAAATATTTTTTTAGTTACTTTGGAAAAAAAAATATTTTTTTAGTTACTTTGGAAAAAAAAATATTTTTTTAGTTTCTTTGGAAAAAAAAAAAATTTTTTAGTTACTTTGGAAAAAAAAATATTTTTTTAGTTTCTTTGGAAAAAAAAATATTTTTTTAGTTACTTTGGAAAAAAAAATATTTTTTTAGTTACTTTGGAAAAAAAAATTTTTTTTTAGTTACTTTGGAAAAAAAAATTTTTTTTTAGTTACTTTGGAAAAAAAAATTTTTTTTTAGTTACTTTGGAAAAAAAAATATTTTTTTAGTTACTTTGGAAAAAAAAATATTTTTTTAGTTACTTTGGAAAAAAAATTATTTTTTTAGTTACTTTGGAAAAAAAATTATTTTTTTAGTTACTTTGGAAAAAAAAATATTTTTTTAGTTACTTTGGAAAAAAAAATATTTTTTTAGTTACTTTGGGAAAAAAAAAAAAATTTTTAGTTACTTTGGAAAAAATTTTTTTTTTTTAGTTACTTTGGAAAAAAAAATATTTTTTTAGTTTCTTTGGAAAAAAAAATATTTTTTTAGTTACCTTGGAAAAAAAATATTTTTTTTAGTTACTTTGGAAAAAAAAATATTTTTTTAGTTTCTTTGGAAAAAAAAAAATTTTTTAGTTACTTTGGAAAAAAAATATTTTTTTTAGTTTCTTTGGAAAAAAAATATTTATTTAGTTACTTTGGAAAAAAAAATATTTTTTTAGTTACTTTGGAAAAAAAAATATTTTTTTAGTTACTTTGGAAAAAAAAATATTTTTTTAGTTACTTTGGAAAAAAAATATTTTTTTAGTTACTTTGGAAAAAAAAATATTTTTTTAGTTATTTTGGAAAAAAAAATATTTTTTTAGTTACTTTGGAAAAAAAAATATTTTTTAGTTACTTTGGAAAAAAAAATATTTTTTTAGTTACTTTGGAAAAAAAATATTTTTTTAGTTACTTTGGAAAAAAAATATTTTTTTAGTTACTTTGGAAAAAAAATATTTTTTTAGTTTCTTTGGAAAAAAAAATATTTTTTTTAGTTACTTTGGAAAAAAAAATATTTTTTTAGTTACTTTGGAAAAAAAAATATTTTTTTAGTTACTTTGGAAAAAAAAATATTTTTTTAGTTACTTTGGAAAAAAAAATATTTTTTTAGTTACTTTGGAAAAAAAAATATTTTTTTAGTTACTTTGGAAAAAAAAATATTTTTTTAGTTTCTTTGGAAAAAAAAAAAATTTTTTAGTTACTTTGGAAAAAAAAATATTTTTTTAGTTTCTTTGGAAAAAAAAATATTTTTTTAGTTACTTTGGAAAAAAAAATATTTTTTTAGTTACTTTGGAAAAAAAATTATTTTTTTAGTTACTTTGGAAAAAAAAATATTTTTTTAGTTACTTTGGAAAAAAAAATATTTTTTTAGTTACTTTGGGAAAAAAAAAAAAAATTTTAGTTACTTTGGAAAATTTTTTTTTTTTTTAGTTACTTTGGAAAAAAAAATATTTTTTTAGTTTCTTTGGAAAAAAAAATATTTTTTTAGTTACTTTGGAAAAAAAATATTTTTTTTAGTTACTTTGGAAAAAAAAATATTTTTTTAGTTTCTTTGGAAAAAAAAAAATTTTTTAGTTACTTTGGAAAAAAAAATATTTTTTTAGTTTCTTTGGAAAAAAAATTATTTTTTTAGTTACTTTGGAAAAAAAAATATTTTTTTAGTTACTTTGGAAAAAAAAATATTTTTTTAGTTACTTTGGGAAAAAAAATATTTTTTTAGTTACTTTGGAAAAAAAATATTTTTTTAGTTACTTTGGAAAAAAAAAATATTTTTTTAGTTATTTTGGAAAAAAATATATTTTTTTAGTTACTTTGGAAAAAAAAATATTTTTTAGTTACTTTGGAAAAAAAAATATTTTTTTAGTTACTTTGGAAAAAAAATATTTTTTTAGTTACTTTGGAAAAAAAATATTTTTTTAGTTACTTTGGAAAAAAAATATTTTTTTAGTTTCTTTGGAAAAAAAAATATATTTTTTAGTTACTTTGGAAAAAAAATATTTTTTTAGTTACTTTGGAAAAAAAAATATTTTTTTAGTTACTTTGGAAAAAAAAATATTTTTTTAGTTACTTTGGAAAAAAATATATTTTTTTAGTTACTTTGGAAAAAAAAATATTTTTTTTAGTTACTTTGGAAAAAAAAATATTTTTTTAGTTACTTTGGAAAAAAAAATATTTTTTTAGTTACTTTGGAAAAAAAAATATTTTTTTAGTTACTTTGGAAAAAAAAATATTTTTTTAGTTACTTTGGAAAAAAAAATATTTTTTTAGTTACTTTGGAAAAAAAAAATATTTTTTTAGTTACTTTGGAAAAAAAAATATTTTTTTAGTTACTTTGGAAAAAAAAATAATTTTTTAGTTACTTTGGGAAAAAAAATAATTTTTTAGTTACTTTGGAAAAAAAAAATTTTTTTTAGTTACTTTGGAAAAAAAAATATTTTTTTAGTTTCTTTGGAAAAAAAAATATTTTTTTAGTTACTTTGGAAAAAAAATTTTTTTTTTAGTTACTTTGGAAAAAAAAATTTTTTTTTAGTTTCTTTGGAAAATTTTTTTATTTTTAGTTACTTTGGAAAAAAAAATATTTTTTTAGTTTCTTTGGAAAAAAAAATATTTTTTTAGTTACTTTGGAAAAAAAAATATTTTTTTAGTTACTTTGGAAAAAAAAATATTTTTTTAGTTACTTTGGAAAAAAAAATATTTTTTTAGTTACTTTGGAAAAAAAATATTTTTTTAGTTACTTTGGAAAAAAAAATATTTTTTTAGTTACTTTGGAAAAAAAAATATTTTTTTAGTTACTTTGGAAAAAAAAATATTTTTTTAGTTACTTTGGAAAAAAAAATATTTTTTTAGTTACTTTGGAAAAAAAATATTTTTTTAGTTACTTTGGAAAAAAAATATTTTTTTAGTTACTTTGGAAAAAAAAATATTTTTTTAGTTACTTTGGAAAAAAAAATATTTTTTTAGTTACTTTGGAAAAAAAAATATTTTTTTAGTTACTTTGGAAAAAAAAATATTTTTTTAGTTTCTTTGGAAAAAAAAATATTTTTTTAGTTACTTTGAAAAAAAAATATTTTTTTAGTTACTTTGGAAAAAAAAATATTTTTTTAGTTACTTTGGAAAAAAAAATATTTTTTAGTTACTTTGGAAAAAAAAATATTTTTTTAGTTACTTTGGAAAAAAAAATATTTTTTTAATTACTTTGGAAAAAAAATATTTTTTTAGTTACTTTGGAAAAAAAAATATTTTTTTTAGTTACTTTGGAAAAAAAAATATTTTTTTAGTTACTTTGGAAAAAAAAATATTTTTTTAGTTACTTTGGAAAAAAAAATATTTTTTTAGTTACTTTGGAAAAAAAAATATTTTTTTAGTTACTTTGGGAAAAAAAATATTTTTTTAGTTACTTTGGAAAAAAAAAAAATTTTTTAGTTACTTTGGAAAAAAAAATATTTTTTTAGTTTCTTTGGAAAAAAAAAAAATTTTTTAGTTACTTTGGAAAAAAAAATATTTTTTTAGTTTCTTTGGAAAAAAAAATATTTTTTTAGTTACTTTGGAAAAAAAATATTTTTTTAGTTACTTTGGAAAAAAAAATATTTTTTTAGTTACTTTGGAAAAAAAATATTTTTTTAGTTACTTTGGAAAAAAAAAAAAATTTTTAGTTTCTTTGGAAAAAAAAATTTTTTTTTAGTTACTTTGGAAAAAAAAATATTTTTTTAGTTTCTTTGGAAAAAAAAATATTTTTTTAGTTACTTTGGAAAAAAAAATTTTTTTTAGTTACTTTGGAAAAAAAAATAATTTTTTAGTTACTTTGGAAAAAAAAATATTTTTTTAGTTTCTTTGGAAAAAAAAATATTTTTTTAGTTACTTTGGAAAAAAAAATATTTTTTTAGTTACTTTGGAAAAAAAAATATTTTTTTAGTTACTTTGGAAAAAAAAATATTTTTTTAGTTACTTTGGAAAAAAAAATATTTTTTTAGTTACTTTGGGAAAAAAAATATTTTTTTAGTTTCTTTGGAAAAAAAAATATTTTTTTAGTTACTTTGGAAAAAAAAATATTTTTTTAGTTACTTTGGAAAAAAAAATATTTTTTTAGTTACTTTGGAAAAAAAAATATTTTTTTAGTTACTTTGGAAAAAAAATATTTTTTTAGTTACTTTGGAAAAAAAAATAATTTTTTAGTTACTTTGGGAAAAAAAATAATTTTTTAGTTACTTTGGAAAAAATATTTTTTTTTTAGTTACTTTGGAAAAAAAAATATTTTTTTAGTTTCTTTGGGAAAAAAAAATTTTTTTTAGTTACTTTGGAAAAAAAAATATTTTTTTAGTTTCTTTGGAAAAAAAAATATTTTTTTAGTTACTTTGGAAAAAAAAATATTTTTTTAGTTACTTTGGAAAAAAAAAAATTTTTTAGTTACTTTGGAAAAAAAAATATTTTTTTAGTTTCTTTGGAAAATTTTTTTTTTTTTTAGTTACTTTGGAAAAAAAAATATTTTTTTAGTTACTTTGGAAAAAAAAATATTTTTTTAGTTACTTTGGAAAAAAAAAAATTTTTTTAGTTACTTTGGAAAAAAAATATTTTTTTAGTTACTTTGGAAAAAAAAATATTTTTTTAGTTATTTTGGAAAAAAAAATATTTTTTTAGTTACTTTGGAAAAAAAAAAATTTTTTTAGTTACTTTGGAAAAAAAAATATTTTTTTAGTTACTTTGGAAAAAAAATATTTTTTTAGTTACTTTGGAAAAAAAATATTTTTTTAGTTACTTTGGAAAAAAAAATATTTTTTTAGTTACTTTGGGAAAAAAAATATTTTTTTAGTTACTTTGGAAAAAAAATATTTTTTTAGTTACTTTGGAAAAAAAAATATTTTTTTAGTTTCTTTGGAAAAAAAAATATTTTTTTAGTTACTTTGGAAAAAAAATATTTTTTTTAGTTACTTTGGAAAAAAAAATATTTTTTTAGTTTCTTTGGAAAAAAAAAAATTTTTTAGTTACTTTGGAAAAAAAAATATTTTTTTAGTTTCTTTGGAAAAAAAAATATTTTTTTAGTTACTTTGGAAAAAAATATATTTTTTTAGTTACTTTGGAAAAAAAAATATTTTTTTAGTTACTTTGGAAAAAAAAATATTTTTTTAGTTACTTTGGAAAAAAAATATTTTTTTAGTTACTTTGGAAAAAAAAATATTTTTTTAGTTATTTTGGAAAAAAAAATATTTTTTTAGTTACTTTGGAAAAAAAAATATTTTTTAGTTACTTTGGAAAAAAAAATATTTTTTTAGTTACTTTGGAAAAAAAATATTTTTTTAGTTACTTTGGAAAAAAAATATTTTTTTAGTTACTTTGGAAAAAAAATATTTTTTTAGTTTCTTTGGAAAAAAAAATATTTTTTTTAGTTACTTTGGAAAAAAAAATATTTTTTTAGTTACTTTGGAAAAAAAAATATTTTTTTAGTTACTTTGGAAAAAAAAATATTTTTTTAGTTACTTTGGAAAAAAATATATTTTTTTAGTTACTTTGGAAAAAAATATATTTTTTTTAGTTACTTTGGAAAAAAAAATATTTTTTTAGTTACTTTGGAAAAAAAAATATTTTTTTAGTTACTTTGGAAAAAAAAATATTTTTTTAGTTACTTTGGAAAAAAAAATATTTTTTTAGTTACTTTGGAAAAAAAAATTTTTTTTTAGTTACTTTGGAAAAAAAAATTATTTTTTTAGTTACTTTGGAAAAAAAAATATTTTTTTAGTTACTTTGGAAAAAAAAATATTTTTTTAGTTACTTTGGGAAAAAAAAATTTTTTTTAGTTACTTTGGGAAAAAAAATTTTTTTTTAGTTACTTTGGAAAAAAAATATTTTTTTAGTTTCTTTGGAAAAAAAAATATTTTTTTAGTTACTTTGGAAAAAAAATATTTTTTTAGTTACTTTGGAAAAAAAAATATTTTTTTAGTTACTTTGGAAAAAAAATATTTTTTTAGTTACTTTGGAAAAAAAAATATTTTTTTAGTTACTTTGGAAAAAAAAATATTTTTTTAATTACTTTGGAAAAAAAACTTTTTTTAGTTACTTTGGAAAAAAAAAATTTTTTTTAGTTACTTTGGAAAAAAAAATATTTTTTTAGTTACTTTGGAAAAAATTTTTTTTTTTTAGTTACTTTGGAAAAAAAAATATTTTTTTAGTTACTTTGGAAAAAAAAATATTTTTTTAGTTACTTTGGAAAAAAAATTATTTTTTTAGTTACTTTGGAAAAAAAAATATTTTTTTAGTTACTTTGGAAAAAAAAATATTTTTTTAGTTACTTTGGAAAAAAAAATATTTTTTTAGTTTCTTTGGAAAAAAAAAAAATTTTTTAGTTACTTTGGAAAAAAAAATATTTTTTTAGTTTCTTTGGAAAAAAAAATATTTTTTTAGTTACTTTGGAAAAAAAAATATTTTTTTAGTTACTTTGGAAAAAAAAATATTTTTTTAGTTACTTTGGAAAAAAAAATATTTTTTTAGTTACTTTGGAAAAAAAATATTTTTTTAGTTACTTTGGAAAAAAAATATTTTTTTAGTTACTTTGGAAAAAAAAATATTTTTTTAGTTACTTTGGAAAAAAAAATATTTTTTTAGTTACTTTGGAAAAAAAAATATTTTTTTAGTTACTTTGGAAAAAAAAATATTTTTTTAGTTTCTTTGGAAAAAAAAATATTTTTTTAGTTACTTTGAAAAAAAAATATTTTTTTAGTTACTTTGGAAAAAAAAATATTTTTTTAGTTACTTTGGAAAAAAAAATATTTTTTAGTTACTTTGGAAAAAAAAATATTTTTTTAGTTACTTTGGAAAAAAAAATATTTTTTTAATTACTTTGGAAAAAAAATATTTTTTTAGTTACTTTGGAAAAAAAAATATTTTTTTTAGTTACTTTGGAAAAAAAAATATTTTTTTAGTTACTTTGGAAAAAAAAATATTTTTTTAGTTACTTTGGAAAAAAAAATATTTTTTTAGTTACTTTGGAAAAAAAAATATTTTTTTAGTTACTTTGGGAAAAAAAATATTTTTTTAGTTACTTTGGAAAAAAAAAAAATTTTTAGTTACTTTGGAAAAAAAAATATTTTTTTAGTTTCTTTGGAAAAAAAAAAATTGTTTAGTTACTTTGGAAAAAAAAATATTTTTTTAGTTTCTTTGGAAAAAAAAATATTTTTTTAGTTACTTTGGAAAAAAAATATTTTTTTAGTTACTTTGGAAAAAAAAATATTTTTTTAGTTACTTTGGAAAAAAAATTTTTTTTTAGTTACTTTGGAAAAAAAAAAAATTTTTTAGTTTCTTTGGAAAAAAAAATTTTTTTTTAGTTACTTTGGAAAAAAAAATATTTTTTTAGTTTCTTTGGAAAAAAAAATATTTTTTTAGTTACTTTGGAAAAAAAAATTTTTTTTTAGTTACTTTGGAAAAAAAAATAATTTTTTAGTTACTTTGGAAAAAAAAATATTTTTTTAGTTTCTTTGGAAAAAAAAATATTTTTTTAGTTTCTTTGGAAAAAAAAATATTTTTTTAGTTACTTTGGAAAAAAAAATATTTTTTTAGTTACTTTGGAAAAAAAAATATTTTTTTAGTTACTTTGGAAAAAAAAATATTTTTTTAGTTACTTTGGGAAAAAAAATATTTTTTTAGTTTCTTTGGAAAAAAAAATATTTTTTTAGTTACTTTGGAAAAAAAAATATTTTTTTAGTTACTTTGGAAAAAAAAATATTTTTTTAGTTACTTTGGAAAAAAAAATATTTTTTTAGTTACTTTGGAAAAAAAATATTTTTTTAGTTACTTTGGAAAAAAAAATATTTTTTTAGTTACTTTGGGAAAAAAAATAATTTTTTAGTTACTTTGGAAAAAATATTTTTTTTTTAGTTACTTTGGAAAAAAAAATATTTTTTTAGTTTCTTTGGGAAAAAAAAATTTTTTTTAGTTACTTTGGAAAAAAAAATATTTTTTTAGTTTCTTTGGAAAAAAAAATATTTTTTTAGTTACTTTGGAAAAAAAAATATTTTTTTAGTTACTTTGGAAAAAAAAAAATTTTTTAGTTACTTTGGAAAAAAAAATATTTTTTTAGTTTCTTTGGAAATTTTTTTTTTTTTTTAGTTACTTTGGAAAAAAAAATATTTTTTTAGTTACTTTGGAAAAAAAAATATTTTTTTAGTTACTTTGGAAAAAAAAAAAATTTTTTAGTTACTTTGGAAAAAAAATATTTTTTTAGTTACTTTGGAAAAAAAAATATTTTTTTAGTTATTTTGGAAAAAAAAATATTTTTTTAGTTACTTTGGAAAAAAAAAAATTTTTTTAGTTACTTTGGAAAAAAAAAAAATTTTTTAGTTACTTTGGAAAAAAAATATTTTTTTAGTTACTTTGGAAAAAAAATATTTTTTTAGTTACTTTGGAAAAAAAAATATTTTTTTAGTTACTTTGGGAAAAAAAATATTTTTTTAGTTACTTTGGAAAAAAAATATTTTTTTAGTTACTTTGGAAAAAAAAATATTTTTTTAGTTTCTTTGGAAAAAAAAATATTTTTTTAGTTACTTTGGAAAAAAAATATTTTTTTTAGTTACTTTGGAAAAAAAAAATTTTTTTTAGTTTCTTTGGAAAAAAAAATTTTTTTTAGTTACTTTGGAAAAAAAAATATTTTTTTAGTTTCTTTGGAAAAAAAAATATTTTTTTAGTTACTTTGGAAAAAAAAATATTTTTTTAGTTACTTTGGAAAAAAAAATATTTTTTTAGTTACTTTGGAAAAAAAAATATTTTTTTAGTTACTTTGGAAAAAAAATATTTTTTTAGTTACTTTGGAAAAAAAAATATTTTTTTAGTTATTTTGGAAAAAAAAATATTTTTTTAGTTACTTTGGAAAAAAAAATATTTTTTAGTTACTTTGGAAAAAAAAATATTTTTTTAGTTACTTTGGAAAAAAAATATTTTTTTAGTTACTTTGGAAAAAAAATATTTTTTTAGTTACTTTGGAAAAAAAATATTTTTTTAGTTTCTTTGGAAAAAAAAATATATTTTTTAGTTACTTTGGAAAAAAAAATATTTTTTTAGTTACTTTGGAAAAAAAAATATTTTTTTAGTTACTTTGGAAAAAAAAATATTTTTTTAGTTACTTTGGAAAAAAATATATTTTTTTAGTTACTTTGGAAAAAAATATATTTTTTTTAGTTACTTTGGAAAAAAAAATATTTTTTTAGTTACTTTGGAAAAAAAAATATTTTTTTAGTTACTTTGGAAAAAAAAATATTTTTTTAGTTACTTTGGAAAAAAAAATATTTTTTTAGTTACTTTGGAAAAAAAAATATTTTTTTAGTTACTTTGGAAAAAAAAATTATTTTTTTAGTTACTTTGGAAAAAAAAATATTTTTTTAGTTACTTTGGAAAAAAAATATTTTTTTAGTTACTTTGGGAAAAAAAAAATTTTTTTAGTTACTTTGGAAAAAAAAATTTTTTTTTAGTTACTTTGGAAAAAAAATATTTTTTTAGTTTCTTTGGAAAAAAAAATATTTTTTTAGTTACTTTGGAAAAAAAATATTTTTTTAGTTACTTTGGAAAAAAAAATATTTTTTTAGTTACTTTGGAAAAAAAATATTTTTTTAGTTACTTTGGAAAAAAAAATATTTTTTTAGTTACTTTGGAAAAAAAAATATTTTTTTAATTACTTTGGAAAAAAAACTTTTTTTAGTTACTTTGGAAAAAAAAAATTTTTTTTAGTTACTTTGGAAAAAAAAATATTTTTTTAGTTACTTTGGAAAAAAAAATTTTTTTTTAGTTACTTTGGAAAAAAAAATATTTTTTTAGTTACTTTGGAAAAAAAAATATTTTTTTAGTTACTTTGGAAAAAAAAATATTTTTTTAGTTACTTTGGAAAAAAAAATATTTTTTTAGTTACTTTGGAAAAAAAAATATTTTTTTAGTTACTTTGGAAAAAAAAATATTTTTTTAGTTTCTTTGGAAAAAAAAAAAAATTTTTAGTTACTTTGGAAAAAAAAATATTTTTTTAGTTTCTTTGGAAAAAAAAATATTTTTTTAGTTACTTTGGAAAAAAAAATATTTTTTTAGTTACTTTGGAAAAAAAAAATTTTTTTTAGTTACTTTGGAAAAAAAAATTTTTTTTAGTTACTTTGGAAAAAAAAATATTTTTTTAGTTACTTTGGAAAAAAAAATATTTTTTTAGTTACTTTGGAAAAAAAAATATTTTTTTAGTTACTTTGGAAAAAAAATTATTTTTTTAGTTACTTTGGAAAAAAAATTATTTTTTTAGTTACTTTGGGAAAAAAAATATTTTTTTAGTTACTTTGGAAAAAAAATTATTTTTTTAGTTACTTTGGAAAAAAAAATATTTTTTTAGTTACTTTGGAAAAAAAAATATTTTTTAGTTACTTTGGAAAAAAAAATATTTTTTTAGTTACTTTGGAAAAAAAAATATTTTTTTAATTACTTTGGAAAAAAAATATTTTTTTAGTTACTTTGGAAAAAAAAATATTTTTTTTAGTTACTTTGGAAAAAAAAATATTTTTTTAGTTACTTTGGAAAAAAAAATATTTTTTTAGTTACTTTGGAAAAAAAAATATTTTTTTAGTTACTTTGGAAAAAAAAATATTTTTTTAGTTACTTTGGGAAAAAAAATATTTTTTTAGTTACTTTGGAAAAAAAAAAAATTTTTAGTTACTTTGGAAAAAAAAATATTTTTTTAGTTTCTTTGGAAAAAAAAAAATTGTTTAGTTACTTTGGAAAAAAAAATATTTTTTTAGTTTCTTTGGAAAAAAAAATATTTTTTTAGTTACTTTGGAAAAAAAATATTTTTTTAGTTACTTTGGAAAAAAAAATATTTTTTTAGTTACTTTGGAAAAAAAATTTTTTTTTAGTTACTTTGGAAAAAAAAAAAATTTTTTAGTTTCTTTGGAAAAAAAAATTTTTTTTTAGTTACTTTGGAAAAAAAAATATTTTTTTAGTTTCTTTGGAAAAAAAAATATTTTTTTAGTTACTTTGGAAAAAAAAATTTTTTTTTAGTTACTTTGGAAAAAAAAATAATTTTTTAGTTACTTTGGAAAAAAAAATATTTTTTTAGTTTCTTTGGAAAAAAAAATATTTTTTTAGTTTCTTTGGAAAAAAAAATATTTTTTTAGTTACTTTGGAAAAAAAAATATTTTTTTAGTTACTTTGGAAAAAAAAATATTTTTTTAGTTACTTTGGAAAAAAAAATATTTTTTTAGTTACTTTGGGAAAAAAAATATTTTTTTAGTTTCTTTGGAAAAAAAAATATTTTTTTAGTTACTTTGGAAAAAAAAATATTTTTTTAGTTACTTTGGAAAAAAAAATATTTTTTTAGTTACTTTGGAAAAAAAAATATTTTTTTAGTTACTTTGGAAAAAAAATATTTTTTTAGTTACTTTGGAAAAAAAAATATTTTTTTAGTTACTTTGGGAAAAAAAATAATTTTTTAGTTACTTTGGAAAAAATATTTTTTTTTTAGTTACTTTGGAAAAAAAAATATTTTTTTAGTTTCTTTGGGAAAAAAAAATTTTTTTTAGTTACTTTGGAAAAAAAAATATTTTTTTAGTTTCTTTGGAAAAAAAAATATTTTTTTAGTTACTTTGGAAAAAAAAATATTTTTTTAGTTACTTTGGAAAAAAAAAAATTTTTTAGTTACTTTGGAAAAAAAAATATTTTTTTAGTTTCTTTGGAAATTTTTTTTTTTTTTAGTTACTTTGGAAAAAAAAATATTTTTTTAGTTACTTTGGAAAAAAAAATATTTTTTTAGTTACTTTGGAAAAAAAAAAAATTTTTTAGTTACTTTGGAAAAAAAATATTTTTTTAGTTACTTTGGAAAAAAAAATATTTTTTTAGTTATTTTGGAAAAAAAAATATTTTTTTAGTTACTTTGGAAAAAAAAAAATTTTTTTAGTTACTTTGGAAAAAAAAAAAATTTTTTAGTTACTTTGGAAAAAAAATATTTTTTTAGTTACTTTGGAAAAAAAATATTTTTTTAGTTACTTTGGAAAAAAAAATATTTTTTTAGTTACTTTGGGAAAAAAAATATTTTTTTAGTTACTTTGGAAAAAAAATATTTTTTTAGTTACTTTGGAAAAAAAAATATTTTTTTAGTTTCTTTGGAAAAAAAAATATTTTTTTAGTTACTTTGGAAAAAAAATATTTTTTTTAGTTACTTTGGAAAAAAAAAATTTTTTTTAGTTTCTTTGGAAAAAAAATTTTTTTTTAGTTACTTTGGAAAAAAAAATATTTTTTTAGTTTCTTTGGAAAAAAAAATATTTTTTTAGTTACTTTGGAAAAAAAAATATTTTTTTAGTTACTTTGGAAAAAAAAATATTTTTTTAGTTACTTTGGAAAAAAAAATATTTTTTTAGTTACTTTGGAAAAAAAATATTTTTTTAGTTACTTTGGAAAAAAAAATATTTTTTTAGTTATTTTGGAAAAAAAAATATTTTTTTAGTTACTTTGGAAAAAAAAATATTTTTTAGTTACTTTGGAAAAAAAAATATTTTTTTAGTTACTTTGGAAAAAAAATATTTTTTTAGTTACTTTGGAAAAAAAATATTTTTTTAGTTACTTTGGAAAAAAAATATTTTTTTAGTTTCTTTGGAAAAAAAAATATATTTTTTAGTTACTTTGGAAAAAAAAATATTTTTTTAGTTACTTTGGAAAAAAAAATATTTTTTTAGTTACTTTGGAAAAAAAAATATTTTTTTAGTTACTTTGGAAAAAAATATATTTTTTTAGTTACTTTGGAAAAAAATATATTTTTTTTAGTTACTTTGGAAAAAAAAATATTTTTTTAGTTACTTTGGAAAAAAAAATATTTTTTTAGTTACTTTGGAAAAAAAAATATTTTTTTAGTTACTTTGGAAAAAAAAATATTTTTTTAGTTACTTTGGAAAAAAAAATATTTTTTTAGTTACTTTGGAAAAAAAAATTATTTTTTTAGTTACTTTGGAAAAAAAAATATTTTTTTAGTTACTTTGGAAAAAAAATATTTTTTTAGTTACTTTGGGAAAAAAAAAATTTTTTTAGTTACTTTGGAAAAAAAAATTTTTTTTTAGTTACTTTGGAAAAAAAATATTTTTTTAGTTTCTTTGGAAAAAAAAATATTTTTTTAGTTACTTTGGAAAAAAAATATTTTTTTAGTTACTTTGGAAAAAAAAATATTTTTTTAGTTACTTTGGAAAAAAAATATTTTTTTAGTTACTTTGGAAAAAAAAATATTTTTTTAGTTACTTTGGAAAAAAAAATATTTTTTTAATTACTTTGGAAAAAAAACTTTTTTTAGTTACTTTGGAAAAAAAAAATTTTTTTTAGTTACTTTGGAAAAAAAAATATTTTTTTAGTTACTTTGGAAAAAAAAATTTTTTTTTAGTTACTTTGGAAAAAAAAATATTTTTTTAGTTACTTTGGAAAAAAAAATATTTTTTTAGTTACTTTGGAAAAAAAAATATTTTTTTAGTTACTTTGGAAAAAAAAATATTTTTTTAGTTACTTTGGAAAAAAAAATATTTTTTTAGTTACTTTGGAAAAAAAAATATTTTTTTAGTTTCTTTGGAAAAAAAAAAAAATTTTTAGTTACTTTGGAAAAAAAAATATTTTTTTAGTTTCTTTGGAAAAAAAAATATTTTTTTAGTTACTTTGGAAAAAAAAATATTTTTTTAGTTACTTTGGAAAAAAAAAATTTTTTTTAGTTACTTTGGAAAAAAAAATATTTTTTTAGTTACTTTGGAAAAAAAAATATTTTTTTAGTTACTTTGGAAAAAAAAATATTTTTTTAGTTACTTTGGAAAAAAAAATATTTTTTTAGTTACTTTGGAAAAAAAATTATTTTTTTAGTTACTTTGGAAAAAAAATTATTTTTTTAGTTACTTTGGGAAAAAAAATATTTTTTTAGTTACTTTGGAAAAAAAAATATTTTTTTAGTTACTTTGGGAAAAAAAAAAAATTTTTTAGTTACTTTGGAAAAAAAATTTTTTTTTTAGTTACTTTGGAAAAAAAAATATTTTTTTAGTTTCTTTGGAAAAAAAAATATTTTTTTAGTTACTTTGGAAAAAAAATATTTTTTTTAGTTACTTTGGAAAAAAAAATATTTTTTTAGTTTCTTTGGAAAAAAAAATTTTTTTTAGTTACTTTGGAAAAAAAAATTTTTTTTTAGTTTCTTTGGAAAAAAAAATATTTTTTTAGTTACTTTGGAAAAGAAAATATTTTTTTAGTTACTTTGGAAAAAAAAATATTTTTTTAGTTACTTTGGAAAAAAAAATATTTTTTTAGTTACTTTGGAAAAAAAATATTTTTTTAGTTACTTTGGAAAAAAAAATATTTTTTTAGTTATTTTGGAAAAAAAAATATATTTTTAGTTACTTTGGAAAAAAAAATATTTTTTAGTTACTTTGGAAAAAAAAATATTTTTTTAGTTACTTTGGAAAAAAAATATTTTTTTAGTTACTTTGGAAAAAAAATATTTTTTTAGTTACTTTGGAAAAAAAATATTTTTTTAGTTTCTTTGGAAAAAAAAATATTTTTTTTAGTTACTTTGGAAAAAAAAATATTTTTTTAGTTACTTTGGAAAAAAAAATATTTTTTTAGTTACTTTGGAAAAAAAAATATTTTTTTAGTTACTTTGGAAAAAAATATATTTTTTTAGTTACTTTGGAAAAAAAAATATTTTTTTTAGTTACTTTGGAAAAAAAAATATTTTTTTAGTTACTTTGGAAAAAAAAATATTTTTTTAGTTACTTTGGAAAAAAAAATATTTTTTTAGTTACTTTGGAAAAAAAAATATTTTTTTAGTTACTTTGGAAAAAAAAATATTTTTTTAGTTACTTTGGAAAAAAAAATTATTTTTTTAGTTACTTTGGAAAAAAAAATATTTTTTTAGTTACTTTGGAAAAAAAAATATTTTTTTAGTTACTTTGGGAAAAAAAATAATTTTTTAGTTACTTTGGAAAAAAAAAATTTTTTTTAGTTACTTTGGAAAAAAAATATTTTTTTAGTTTCTTTGGAAAAAAAAATATTTTTTTAGTTACTTTGGAAAAAAAAAATTTTTTTTAGTTACTTTGGAAAAAAAATTTTTTTTTAGTTTCTTTGGAAAAAAAAATATTTTTTTAGTTACTTTGGAAAAAAAATTATTTTTTTAGTTACTTTGGAAAAAAAAATATTTTTTTAGTTACTTTGGAAAAAAAAATATTTTTTTAGTTACTTTGGAAAAAAAATATTTTTTTAGTTACTTTGGAAAAAAAAATATTTTTTTAGTTACTTTGGAAAAAAAAATATTTTTTTAGTTACTTTGGAAAAAAAAATATTTTTTTAGTTACTTTGGAAAAAAAAATATTTTTTTAGTTACTTTGGAAAAAAAAATATTTTTTTAGTTACTTTGGAAAAAAAATATTTTTTTAGTTACTTTGGAAAAAAAAATATTTTTTTAGTTACTTTGGAAAAAAAAATATTTTTTTTAGTTACTTTGGAAAAAAAAATATTTTTTTAGTTACTTTGGAAAAAAAAATATTTTTTTAGTTTCTTTGGAAAAAAAAATATTTTTTTAGTTACTTTGAAAAAAAAATATTTTTTTAGTTACTTTGGAAAAAAAAATATTTTTTTAGTTACTTTGGAAAAAAAAATATTTTTTAGTTACTTTGGAAAAAAAAATATTTTTTTAGTTACTTTGGAAAAAAAAATATTTTTTTAATTACTTTGGAAAAAAAATATTTTTTTAGTTACTTTGGAAAAAAAAATATTTTTTTTAGTTACTTTGGAAAAAAAATATTTTTTTAGTTACTTTGGAAAAAAAAATATTTTTTTAGTTACTTTGGAAAAAAAAATATTTTTTTAGTTACTTTGGAAAAAAAAATATTTTTTTAGTTACTTTGGGAAAAAAAATATTTTTTTAGTTACTTTGGAAAAAAAAAAATTTTTTTAGTTACTTTGGAAAAAAAAATATTTTTTTAGTTTCTTTGGAAAAAAAAAATTTTTTTTAGTTACTTTGGAAAAAAAAATATTTTTTTAGTTTCTTTGGAAAAAAATATATTTTTTTAGTTACTTTGGAAAAAAAATATTTTTTTAGTTACTTTGGAAAAAAAAATATTTTTTTAGTTACTTTGGAAAAAAAATATTTTTTTAGTTACTTTGGAAAAAAAAAAAAATTTTTAGTTTCTTTGGAAAAAAAAATTTTTTTTTAGTTACTTTGGAAAAAAAAATATTTTTTTAGTTTCTTTGGAAAAAAAAATATTTTTTTAGTTACTTTGGAAAAAAAAATATTTTTTTAGTTACTTTGGAAAAAAAAATAATTTTTTAGTTACTTTGGAAAAAAAAATATTTTTTTAGTTTCTTTGGAAAAAAAAATATTTTTTTAGTTACTTTGGAAAAAAAAATATTTTTTTAGTTACTTTGGAAAAAAAAATATTTTTTTAGTTACTTTGGAAAAAAAAATATTTTTTTAGTTACTTTGGAAAAAAAAATATTTTTTTAGTTACTTTGGGAAAAAAAATATTTTTTTAGTTTCTTTGGAAAAAAAAATATTTTTTTAGTTACTTTGGAAAAAAAATATTTTTTTAGTTACTTTGGAAAAAAAAATATTTTTTTAGTTACTTTGGAAAAAAATATATTTTTTTAGTTACTTTGGAAAAAAAATATTTTTTTAGTTACTTTGGAAAAAAAAATATTTTTTTAGTTACTTTGGGAAAAAAAATAATTTTTTAGTTACTTTGGAAAAAATATTTTTTTTTTAGTTACTTTGGAAAAAAAAATATTTTTTTAGTTTCTTTGGAAAAAAAAAATTTTTTTTAGTTACTTTGGAAAAAAAAATATTTTTTTAGTTTCTTTGGAAAAAAAAATATTTTTTTAGTTACTTTGGAAAAAAAAATATTTTTTTAGTTACTTTGGAAAAAAAAAAATTTTTTTAGTTACTTTGGAAAAAAAAATATTTTTTTAGTTTCTTTGGAAAAATTTTTTTTTTTTTAGTTACTTTGGAAAAAAAAATATTTTTTTAGTTACTTTGGAAAAAAAAATATTTTTTTAGTTACTTTGGAAAAAAAAAAATTTTTTTAGTTACTTTGGAAAAAAAAAATTTTTTTAGTTACTTTGGAAAAAAAAATATTTTTTTAGTTATTTTGGAAAAAAAAATATTTTTTTAGTTACTTTGGAAAAAAAAATATTTTTTTAGTTACTTTGGAAAAAAAAATATTTTTTTAGTTACTTTGGAAAAAAAATATTTTTTTAGTTACTTTGGAAAAAAAATATTTTTTTAGTTACTTTGGAAAAAAAAATATTTTTTTAGTTACTTTGGGAAAAAAAATATTTTTTTAGTTACTTTGGAAAAAAAAATATTTTTTTAGTTACTTTGGAAAAAAAAAAATTTTTTTAGTTTCTTTGGAAAAAATTTTTTTTTTTTAGTTACTTTGGAAAAAAAATATTTTTTTAGTTACTTTGGAAAAAAAAATTTTTTTTAGTTACTTTGGAAAAAAAAAATGTTTTAGTTACTTTGGAAAAAAAATAAATTTTTTAGTTACTTTGGAAAAAAAAATATTTTTTTAGTTACTTTGGAAAAAAAAAATGTTTTTAGTTACTTTGGAAAAAAAAATATTTTTTTAGTTACTTTGGAAAAAAAAATATTTTTTTAGTTACTTTGGAAAAAAAAATATTTTTTTAGTTACTTTGGAAAAAAAAATATTTTTTTAGTTACTTTGGAAAAAAAAATATTTTTTTAGTTACTTTGGAAAAAAAAATATTTTTTTAGTTACTTTGGAAAAAAAAATATTTTTTTAGTTTCTTTGGAAAAAAAAATATTTTTTTAGTTACTTTGGAAAAAAAAATATTTTTTTAGTTACTTTGGAAAAAAAAATATTTTTTTAGTTACTTTGGAAAAAAAAATATTTTTTTAGTTACTTTGGAAAAAAAATATTTTTTTAGTTACTTTGGAAAAAAAAATATTTTTTTAGTTACTTTGGAAAAAAAATATTTTTTTAGTTACTTTGGAAAAAAAAATATTTTTTTAGTTACTTTGGAAAAAAAATATTTTTTAGTTACTTTGGAAAAAAAAATATTTTTTTAGTTACTTTGGAAAAAAAAATATTTTTTTAATTACTTTGGAAAAAAAACTTTTTTTAGTTACTTTGGAAAAAAAATTTTTTTTTTAGTTACTTTGGAAAAAAAAATATTTTTTTAGTTACTTTGGAAAAAAAAAATATTTTTTTAGTTACTTTGGAAAAAAAAATATTTTTTTAGTTACTTTGGAAAAAAAAATATTTTTTTAGTTACTTTGGAAAAAAAATTATTTTTTTAGTTACTTTGGAAAAAAAAATATTTTTTTAGTTACTTTGGAAAAAAAAATATTTTTTTAGTTACTTTGGAAAAAAAAATATTTTTTTAGTTTCTTTGGAAAAAAAAAAAATTTTTTAGTTACTTTGGAAAAAAAAAATATTTTTTTAGTTTCTTTGGAAAAAAAAATATTTTTTTAGTTACTTTGGAAAAAAAAATATTTTTTTAGTTACTTTGGGAAAAAAAATATTTTTTTAGTTTCTTTGGAAAAAAAAATATTTTTTTAGTTACTTTGGAAAAAAAATATTTTTTTAGTTACTTTGGAAAAAAAAATATTTTTTTAGTTACTTTGGAAAAAAATATATTTTTTTAGTTACTTTGGAAAAAAAATATTTTTTTAGTTACTTTGGAAAAAAAAATATTTTTTTAGTTACTTTGGGAAAAAAAATAATTTTTTAGTTACTTTGGAAAAAATATTTTTTTTTTAGTTACTTTGGAAAAAAAAATATTTTTTTAGTTTCTTTGGAAAAAAAAAATTTTTTTTAGTTACTTTGGAAAAAAAAATATTTTTTTAGTTTCTTTGGAAAAAAAAATATTTTTTTAGTTACTTTGGAAAAAAAAATATTTTTTTAGTTACTTTGGAAAAAAAAAAATTTTTTTAGTTACTTTGGAAAAAAAAATATTTTTTTAGTTTCTTTGGAAAAATTTTTTTTTTTTTAGTTACTTTGGAAAAAAAAATATTTTTTTAGTTACTTTGGAAAAAAAAATATTTTTTTAGTTACTTTGGAAAAAAAAAAATTTTTTTAGTTACTTTGGAAAAAAAAAATTTTTTTAGTTACTTTGGAAAAAAAAATATTTTTTTAGTTATTTTGGAAAAAAAAATATTTTTTTAGTTACTTTGGAAAAAAAAATATTTTTTTAGTTACTTTGGAAAAAAAAATATTTTTTTAGTTACTTTGGAAAAAAAATATTTTTTTAGTTACTTTGGAAAAAAAATATTTTTTTAGTTACTTTGGAAAAAAAAATATTTTTTTAGTTACTTTGGGAAAAAAAATATTTTTTTAGTTACTTTGGAAAAAAAAATATTTTTTTAGTTACTTTGGAAAAAAAAAAATTTTTTTAGTTTCTTTGGAAAAAATTTTTTTTTTTTAGTTACTTTGGAAAAAAAATATTTTTTTAGTTACTTTGGAAAAAAAAATTTTTTTTAGTTACTTTGGAAAAAAAAAATGTTTTAGTTACTTTGGAAAAAAAATAAATTTTTTAGTTACTTTGGAAAAAAAAATATTTTTTTAGTTACTTTGGAAAAAAAAAATGTTTTTAGTTACTTTGGAAAAAAAAATATTTTTTTAGTTACTTTGGAAAAAAAAATATTTTTTTAGTTACTTTGGAAAAAAAAATATTTTTTTAGTTACTTTGGAAAAAAAAATATTTTTTTAGTTACTTTGGAAAAAAAAATATTTTTTTAGTTACTTTGGAAAAAAAAATATTTTTTTAGTTACTTTGGAAAAAAAAATATTTTTTTAGTTTCTTTGGAAAAAAAAATATTTTTTTAGTTACTTTGGAAAAAAAAATATTTTTTTAGTTACTTTGGAAAAAAAAATATTTTTTTAGTTACTTTGGAAAAAAAAATATTTTTTTAGTTACTTTGGAAAAAAAATATTTTTTTAGTTACTTTGGAAAAAAAAATATTTTTTTAGTTACTTTGGAAAAAAAATATTTTTTTAGTTACTTTGGAAAAAAAAATATTTTTTTAGTTACTTTGGAAAAAAAATATTTTTTAGTTACTTTGGAAAAAAAAATATTTTTTTAGTTACTTTGGAAAAAAAAATATTTTTTTAATTACTTTGGAAAAAAAACTTTTTTTAGTTACTTTGGAA
>NW_027634997.1:0-50060 GCF_949748355.1 Melanostigma gelatinosum
CAAAGTAACTAAAAAAATATTTTTTTTCCCAAAGAAACTAAAAAAATATTTTTTTTTCCAAAGTAACTAAAAAAATATTTTTTTTCCAAAGTAACTAAAAAAATATTTTTTTTTCCAAAGTAACTAAAAAAATATTTTTTTTTCCAAAGTAACTAAAAAAATATTTTTTTTTCCAAAGTAACTAAAAAAATATTTTTTTTTCCAAAGTAACTAAAAAAATATTTTTTTTCCAAAGTAACTAAAAAAATATTTTTTTTCCAAAGTAACTAAAAAAATATTTTTTTTTCCAAAATAACTAAAAAAATATTTTTTTTTCCAAAGTAACTAAAAAAATATTTTTTTTCCAAAGTAACTAAAAAAATATTTTTTTTTCCAAAGAAACTAAAAAAATATTTTTTTTTCCAAAGTAACTAAAAAAATATTTTTTTTTCCAAAGTAACTAAAAAAATATATTTTTTTCCAAAGTAACTAAAAAAAAATTTTTTTTCCAAAGTAACTAAAAAAATATTTTTTTTCCAAAGAAACTAAAAAAATTTTTTTTTTTCCAAAGTAACTAAAAAATTTTTTTTTTTTCCAAAGAAACTAAAAAAATATTTTTTTTTCCAAAGTAACTAAAAAATTTTTTTTTTTTCCAAAGTAACTAAAAAAATATTTTTTTTCCAAAGTAACTAAAAAAATATTTTTTTTTCCAAAGTAACTAAAAAAAATTTTTTTTTTCCAAAGTAACTAAAAAAAAAAAATTTTTCCAAAGTAACTAAAAAAATATATTTTTTTCCAAAGTAACTAAAAAAATTTTTTTTTTCCAAAGTAACTAAAAAAATATTTTTTTTTCCAAAGAAACTAAAAAAATATTTTTTTTTCCAAAGAAACTAAAAAAATATTTTTTTTCCAAAGTAACTAAAAAATATTTTTTTTTCCAAAGTAACTAAAAAAATATATTTTTTTCCAAAGTAACTAAAAAAATATTTTTTTTCCAAAGTAACTAAAAAAATATTTTTTTTTCCAAAGTAACTAAAAAAATATTTTTTTTTCCAAAGTAACTAAAAAAATATATTTTTTTCCAAAGTAACTAAAAAAATATTTTTTTTCCAAAGTAACTAAAAAAATATTTTTTTTTCCAAAGTAACTAAAAAAATATTTTTTTTTCCAAAGTAACTAAAAAAATATATTTTTTTCCAAAGTAACTAAAAAAATATTTTTTTTTCCAAAGTAACTAAAAAAATATTTTTTTTTCCAAAGAAACTAAAAAAATATTTTTTTTCCCAAAGTAACTAAAAAAAATTTTTTTTTTCCAAAGTAACTAAAAAAATATTTTTTTTTCCAAAGTAACTAAAAAAATATTTTTTTTCCAAAGAAACTAAAAAAATATTTTTTTTTCCAAAGTAACTAAAAAAAAAAAATTTTTTCCAAAGAAACTAAAAAAATATTTTTTTTTCCAAAGTAACTAAAAAAATATTTTTTTTCAAGTAACTAAAAAAATATTTTTTTTTCCAAAGTAGCTAAAAAATATTTTTTTTTCCAAAGTAACTAAAAAAATATTTTTTTTTCCAAAGTAACTAAAAAAATATTTTTTTTTCCAAAGTAACTAAAAAAATATTTTTTTTTCCAAAGTAACTAAAAAAATATTTTTTTTTCCAAAGAAACTAAAAAAATATTTTTTTTCCAAAGTAACTAAAAAATATTTTTTTTTCCAAAGTAACTAAAAAAATATATTTTTTTCCAAAGTAACTAAAAAAATATTTTTTTTCCAAAGTAACTAAAAAAATATTTTTTTTTCCAAAGTAACTAAAAAAATATTTTTTTTTCCAAAGTAACTAAAAAAATATTTTTTTTTCCAAAGTAACTAAAAAAATATTTTTTTTTCCAAAGTAACTAAAAAAATATTTTTTTTCCAAAGTAACTAAAAAATTTTTTTTTTTTCCAAAGAAACTAAAAAAATATTTTTTTTTCCAAAGTAACTAAAAAAATATTTTTTTTCAAGTAACTAAAAAAATATTTTTTTTTCCAAAGTAACTAAAAAATATTTTTTTTTCCAAAGTAACTAAAAAAATATTTTTTTTTCCAAAGTAACTAAAAAAATATTTTTTTTTCCAAAGTAACTAAAAAAATATTTTTTTTCCAAAGTAACTAAAAAAATATTTTTTTTTCCAAAGTAACTAAAAAAAATATTTTTTTTTCCAAAGTAACTAAAAAAATATTTTTTTTTCCAAAGTAACTAAAAAAATATTTTTTTTTCCAAAGTAACTAAAAAAATATTTTTTTTTCCAAAGTAACTAAAAAAATATTTTTTTTTCCAAAGTAACTAAAAAAATATTTTTTTTTCCAAAGTAACTAAAAAAATATTTTTTTTTCCAAAGTAACTAAAAAAATATTTTTTTTCCAAAGTAACTAAAAAAATATTTTTTTTTCCAAAGAAACTAAAAAAATATTTTTTTTTCCAAAGTAACTAAAAAATTATTTTTTTTCCAAAGAAACTAAAAAAATATTTTTTTTTCCAAAGTAACAAAATTTTTTTTTTTTTTTCCAAAGAAACTAAAAAAATATTTTTTTTTCCAAAGTAACTAAAAAAATATATTTTTTTCCAAAGTGACTAAAAAAATATTTTTTTTCCCAAAGTAACTAAAAAAATATTTTTTTTTCCAAAGTAACTAAAAAATATTTTTTTTTTCCAAAGTAACTAAAAAAATATATTTTTTTCCAAAGTAACTAAAAAAAAATTTTTTTTTCCAAAGTAACTAAAAAAATATTTTTTTTCCAAAGTAACTAAAAAAATATTTTTTTTCCAAAGTAACTAAAAAAATATTTTTTTTTCCAAAGTAACTAAAAAAATATTTTTTTTTCCAAAGTAACTAAAAAAATATTTTTTTTTCCAAAGAAACAAAAAAATATTTTTTTTTTCCAAAGTAACTAAAAAAATATTTTTTTTCCAAAGAAACTAAAAAAATATTTTTTTTTCCAAAGTAACTAAAAAAATATTTTTTTTTCCAAAGTAACTAAAAAAATATTTTTTTTTCCAAAGAAACTAAAAAAATATTTTTTTTTCCAAAGTAACTAAAAAAATATTTTTTTTTCCAAAGTAACTAAAAAAATATTTTTTTTTCCAAAGAAACTAAAAAAATATTTTTTTTTTCCAAAGTAACTAAAAAATATTTTTTTTTTCCAAAGTAACTAAAACAATTTTTTTTTTCCAAAGTAACTAAAAAAATATTTTTTTTTCCAAAGTAACTAAAAAAAAAAAATTTTTTCCAAAGTAACTAAAAAAAATTTTTTTTTCCCAAAGTAACTAAAAAAATATTTTTTTTTCCAAAGTAACTAAAAAATATTTTTTTTTCCAAAGTAACTAAAAAAATATTTTTTTTCCAAAGTAACTAAAAAAATATTTTTTTTTCCAAAGTAACTAAAAAAATATTTTTTTTTTCCAAAGTAACTAAAAAAATATTTTTTTTTCCAAAGTAACTAAAAAATATTTTTTTTTCCAAAGTAACTAAAAAAATATTTTTTTTCCCAAAGTAACTAAAAAAATATTTTTTTTTCCAAAGTAACTAAAAAAATATTTTTTTTTCCAAAGTAACTAAAAAAATATTTTTTTTTCCAAAGTAACTAAAAAAATATTTTTTTTTCCAAAGTAACTAAAAAAATATTTTTTTTTCCAAAGTAACTAAAAAAATATTTTTTTTTCCAAAGAAACTAAAAAAATATTTTTTTTTCCAAAGTAACTAAAAAAATATTTTTTTTTCCAAAGTAACTAAAAAAATTTTTTTTTTTCCAAAGTAACTAAAAAAATATTTTTTTTTCCAAAGAAACTAAAAAAATATTTTTTTTTCCAAAGTAACTAAAAAAAAAAATTTTTTTCCAAAGAAACTAAAAAAATATTTTTTTTTCCAAAGTAACTAAAAAAATATTTTTTTTTCCAAAGTAACTAAAAAAATATTTTTTTTTCCAAAGTAACTAAAAAAATATTTTTTTTTCCAAAGTAACTAAAAAAATATTTTTTTTTCCAAAGTAACTAAAAAAATATTTTTTTTTCCAAAGTAACTAAAAAAATATTTTTTTTCCAAAGTAACTAAAAAAATATTTTTTTTTCCAAAGAAACTAAAAAAATATTTTTTTTTTCCAAAGTAACTAAAAAATTATTTTTTTTTCCAAAGAAACTAAAAAAATATTTTTTTTTCCAAAGTAACTAAAAAAATATATTTTTTTCCAAAGTGACTAAAAAAATATTTTTTTTCCCAAAGTAACTAAAAAAATATTTTTTTTTCCAAAGTAACTAAAAAATATTTTTTTTTTCCAAAGTAACTAAAAAAATATATTTTTTTCCAAAGTAACTAAAAAAATATATTTTTTTCCAAAGTAACTAAAAATATATTTTTTTTCCAAAGTAACTAAAAAAATATTTTTTTTTCCAAAGTAACTAAAAAAATATTTTTTTTTCCAAAGTAACTAAAAAAATATTTTTTTTTCCAAAGTAACTAAAAAAAAATTTTTTTTTCCAAAGAAACAAAAAAATATTTTTTTTTCCAAAGTAACTAAAAAAATATTTTTTTTCCAAAGAAACTAAAAAAATATTTTTTTTTCCAAAGTAACTAAAAAAATATTTTTTTTTCCAAAGTAACTAAAAAAATATTTTTTTTTCCAAAGTAACTAAAAAAATATTTTTTTTTCCAAAGTAACTAAAAAAATATTTTTTTTTCCAAAGTAACTAAAAAAATATTTTTTTTTCCAAAGAAACTAAAAAAATATTTTTTTTTCCAAAGTAACTAAAAAAAAAAAAATTTTTCCAAAGAAACTAAAAAAATATTTTTTTTTCCAAAGTAACTAAAAAAATATTTTTTTTTCCAAAGTAACTAAAAAAATATTTTTTTTTCCAAAGTAACTAAAAAAATATTTTTTTTTCCAAAGTAACTAAAAAAATATTTTTTTTTCCAAAGTAACTAAAAAAATATTTTTTTTTCCAAAGTAACTAAAAAAATATTTTTTTTCCAAAGTAACTAAAAAAATATTTTTTTTCCAAAGAAACTAAAAAAATATTTTTTTTTCCAAAGTAACTAAAAAATTATTTTTTTTCCAAAGAAACTAAAAAAATATTTTTTTTTCCAAAGTAACAAAATTTTTTTTTTTTTTCCAAAGAAACTAAAAAAATATTTTTTTTTCCAAAGTAACTAAAAAAATATATTTTTTTCCAAAGTGACTAAAAAAATATTTTTTTTCCCAAAGTAACTAAAAAAATATTTTTTTTTCCAAAGTAACTAAAAAATATTTTTTTTTCCAAAGTAACTAAAAAAATATATTTTTTTCCAAAGTAACTAAAAAAATATTTTTTTTTCCAAAGTAACTAAAAAAATATTTTTTTTCCAAAGTAACTAAAAAAATATTTTTTTTTCCAAAGTAACTAAAAAAATATTTTTTTTTCCAAAGTAACTAAAAAAATATTTTTTTTTCCAAAGTAACTAAAAAAATATTTTTTTTTCCAAAGAAACAAAAAAATATTTTTTTTTCCAAAGTAACTAAAAAAATATTTTTTTTCCAAAGAAACTAAAAAAATATTTTTTTTTCCAAAGTAACTAAAAAAATATTTTTTTTTCCAAAGTAACTAAAAAAATATTTTTTTTTCCAAAGAAACTAAAAAAATATTTTTTTTCCAAAGTAACTAAAAAAATATTTTTTTTTCCAAAGTAACTAAAAAAATATTTTTTTTTCCAAAGAAACTAAAAAAATATTTTTTTTTCCAAAGTAACTAAAAAAATTTTTTTTTTTCCAAAGTAACTAAAATTTTTTTTTTTTTCCAAAGTAACTAAAAAAATATTTTTTTCCCAAAGTAACTAAAAAAAAAAAAAAAATTCCAAAGTAACTAAAAATTTTTTTTTTTCCCAAAGTAACTAAAAAAATATTTTTTTTTCCAAAGTAACTAAAAAATATATTTTTTTCCAAAGTAACTAAAAACATATTTTTTTTTCCAAAGTAACTAAAAAAATATTTTTTTTTCCAAAGTAACTAAAAAAATATTTTTTTTCCAAAGTAACTAAAAAAATATTTTTTTTTCCAAAGTAACTAAAAAATATTTTTTTTTCCAAAGTAACTAAAAAAATATTTTTTTTTCCAAAGTAACTAAAAAAATATTTTTTTTTCCAAAGTAACTAAAAAAATATTTTTTTTTCCAAAGTAACTAAAAAAATATTTTTTTTTCCAAAGTAACTAAAAAAATATTTTTTTTTCCAAAGTAACTAAAAAAATATTTTTTTTTCCAAAGTAACTAAAAAAATATTTTTTTTTCCAAAGAAACTAAAAAAATATTTTTTTTTCCAAAGTAACTAAAAAAATATTTTTTTTTCCAAAGTAACTAAAAAAATATTTTTTTTCCAAAGTAACTAAAAAAATATTTTTTTTTCCAAAGTAACTAAAAAATATTTTTTTTTCCAAAGTAACTAAAAAAATATTTTTTTTTCCAAAGTAACTAAAAAAATATTTTTTTTTCCAAAGTAACTAAAAAAATATTTTTTTTTCCAAAGTAACTAAAAAAATATTTTTTTTTCCAAAGTAACTAAAAAAATATTTTTTTTTCCAAAGAAACTAAAAAAATATTTTTTTTTCCAAAGTAACTAAAAAAAAAAATTTTTTTCCAAAGAAACTAAAAAAATATTTTTTTTTCCAAAGTAACTAAAAAAATTTTTTTTTTTCCAAAGTAACTAAAAAAATATTTTTTTTTCCAAAGAAACTAAAAAAATTTTTTTTTTTCCAAAGTAACTAAAAAAAAATTTTTTTTTCCAAAGTAACTAAAAAATTAGTTTTTTCCCAAAGTAACTAAAAAAATATATTTTTTTTCCAAAGTAACTAAAAAAATATTTTTTTTTCCAAAGTAACTAAAAAAATATTTTTTTTTCCAAAGTAACTAAAAAAATATTTTTTTTTCCAAAGTAACTAAAAAATTTTTTTTTTTTCCAAAGTAACTAAAAAAATATATTTTTTTCCAAAGTAACTAAAAAAATATTTTTTTTCCAAAGTAACTAAAAAAATATTTTTTTTTCCAAAGTAACTAAAAAAATATTTTTTTTTCCAAAATAACTAAAAAAAATAATTTTTTTTCCAAAGTAACTAAAAAAATATTTTTTTTCCAAAGTAACTAAAAAAATATTTTTTTTTCCAAAGTAACTAAAAAAATATTTTTTTTTCCAAAGTAACTAAAAAAATATTTTTTTTTCCAAAGTAACTAAAAAAATATATTTTTTTCCAAAGTAACTAAAAAAAATTTTTTTTTCCAAAGTAACTAAAAAAATATTTTTTTTTCCAAAGTAACTAAAAAAATATTTTTTTTTCCAAAGTAACTAAAAAAATATTTTTTTTTCCAAAGTAACTAAAAAAATATTTTTTTTCCCAAAGTAACTAAAAAAATATTTTTTTTTCCAAAGAAACTAAAAAAATATTTTTTTTTCCAAAGTAACTAAAAAAATATTTTTTTTTCCAAAGTAACTAAAAAAATATTTTTTTTTCCAAAGTAACTAAAAAAATATTTTTTTTCCCAAAGAAACTAAAAAAATATTTTTTTTTCCAAAGTAACTAAAAAATTTTTTTTTTTTCCAAAGAAATTAAAAAAATATTTTTTTTTCCAAAGTAACTAAAAAAATATTTTTTTTCCAAAGTAACTAAAAAAATATTTTTTTTTCCAAAGTAACTAAAAAAATATTTTTTTTTCCAAAGTAACTAAAAAAATATTTTTTTTCCAAAGTAACTAAAAAAATATTTTTTTTCCAAAGTAACTAAAAAAATATTTTTTTTTCCAAAGTAACTAAAAAAATATTTTGTTTTCCAAAGTAACTAAAAAAATATTTTTTTTTCCAAAATAACTAAAAAAATATTTTTTTTTCCAAAGTAACTAAAAAAATATTTTTTCTTCCAAAGTAACTAAAATTTTTTTTTTTTTCCAAAGAAACTAAAAAAATATTTTTTTTTCCAAAGTAACTAAAAAAAATATTTTTTTTCCAAAGAAACTAAAAAAATATTTTTTTTTCCAAAGTAACTAAAAAAACATTTTTTTTTCCAAAGTAACTAAAAAATTATTTTTTTTCCCAAAGTAACTAAAAAAATATTTTTTTTTCCAAAGTAACTAAAAAAATATTTTTTTTTCCAAAGTAACTAAAAAAATATTTTTTTTTTCCAAAGTAACTAAAAAAATATTTTTTTTTCCAAAGTAACTAAAAAAATATTTTTTTTCCCAAAGTAACTAAAAAAATATTTTTTTTTCCAAAGTAACTAAAAAAATATTTTTTTTTCCAAAGTAACTAAAAAAATATTTTTTTTTCCAAAGTAACTAAAAAAATAATTTTTTTTCCAAAGTAACTAAAAAAATATTTTTTTTCCAAAGTAACTAAAAAAATATTTTTTTTTCCAAAGTAACTAAAAAAATATTTTTTTTCCAAAGTAACTAATAAAATATTTTTTTTTCCAAAGTAACTAAAAAAATATTTTTTTTTCCAAAGTAACTAAAAAAATATTTTTTTTTCCAAAGTAACTAAAAAAATATTTTTTTTTCCAAAGTAACTAAAAATATATTTTTTTTTCCAAAGTAACTAAAAAAATATTTTTTTTTCCAAAGTAACTAAAAAAATATTTTTTTTCCAAAGTAACTAAAAAAATATTTTTTTTTCCAAAGAAACTAAAAAAATATTTTTTTTTCCAAAGTAACTAAAAAATTATTATTTTTTTCCAAAGAAACTAAAAAAATATTTTTTTTTCCAAAGTAACTAAAAAATTATTTTTTTTTCCAAAGAAACTAAAAAAATATTTTTTTTTCCAAAGTAACTAAAAAAAATTTTTTTTTTCCAAAGTGACTAAAAAAATATTTTTTTTCCCAAAGTAACTAAAAAAATATTTTTTTTTCCAAAGTAACTAAAAAAATTTTTTTTTTCCAAAGTAACTAAAAAAATATATTTTTTTCCAAAGTAACTAAAAAAATATTTTTTTTTCCAAAGTAACTAAAAAAATATTTTTTTTTCCAAAGTAACTAAAAAAATATTTTTTTTTCCAAAGTAACTAAAAAAATATTTTTTTTTCCAAAGTAACTAAAAAAATATTTTTTTTTCCAAAGAAACTAAAAAAATATTTTTTTTTCCAAAGTAACTAAAAAAATATTTTTTTTTCCAAAGTAACTAAAAAAATATTTTTTTTTCCAAAGTAACTAAAAAAATATTTTTTTTTCCAAAGAAACTAAAAAAATATTTTTTTTTCCAAAGTAACTAAAAAAAAAAAAATTTTTCCAAAGAAACTAAACAAATATTTTTTTTTCCAAAGTAACTAAAAAAATATTTTTTTTTCCAAAGTAACTAAAAAAATATTTTTTTTTCCAAAGTAACTAAAAAAATATTTTTTTTTCCAAAGTAACTAAAAAAATATTTTTTTTTCCAAAGTAACTAAAAAAATATTTTTTTTTCCAAAGTAACTAAAAAAATATTTTTTTTCCAAAGTAACTAAAAAAATATTTTTTTTTCCAAAGAAACTAAAAAAATATTTTTTTTTTCCAAAGTAACTAAAAAATTATTTTTTTTTCCAAAGAAACTAAAAAAATATTTTTTTTTCCAAAGTAACTAAAAAAATATATTTTTTTCCAAAGTGACTAAAAAAATATTTTTTTTCCCAAAGTAACTAAAAAAATATTTTTTTTTCCAAAGTAACTAAAAAATATTTTTTTTTTCCAAAGTAACTAAAAAAATATATTTTTTTCCAAAGTAACTAAAAAAATATTTTTTTTTCCAAAGTAACTAAAAATATATTTTTTTTCCAAAGTAACTAAAAAAATATTTTTTTTTCCAAAGTAACTAAAAAAATATTTTTTTTTCCAAAGTAACTAAAAAAATATTTTTTTTTCCAAAGTAACTAAAAAAATATTTTTTTTTCCAAAGAAACAAAAAAAATTTTTTTTTTCCAAAGTAACTAAAAAAATATTTTTTTTCCAAAGAAACTAAAAAAATATTTTTTTTTCCAAAGTAACTAAAAAAATATTTTTTTTTCCAAAGTAACTAAAAAAATATTTTTTTTTCCAAAGTAACTAAAAAAATATTTTTTTTTCCAAAGTAACTAAAAAAATATTTTTTTTTCCAAAGTAATTAAAAAAATATTTTTTTTTCCAAAGAAACTAAAAAAATATTTTTTTTTCCAAAGTAACTAAAAAAAAAAAAAATTTTCCAAAGAAACTAAAAAAATATTTTTTTTTCCAAAGTAACTAAAAAAATATTTTTTTTTCCAAAGTAACTAAAAAAATATTTTTTTTTCCAAAGTAACTAAAAAAATATTTTTTTTCCAAAGTAACTAAAAAAATATTTTTTTTTCCAAAGTAACTAAAAAAATATTTTTTTTTCCAAAGTAACTAAAAAAATATTTTTTTTCCAAAGTAACTAAAAAAATATTTTTTTTCCAAAGAAACTAAAAAAATATTTTTTTTTCCAAAGTAACTAAAAAATTATTTTTTTTTCCAAAGAAACTAAAAAAATATTTTTTTTTCCAAAGTAACAAAATTTTTTTTTTTTTTCCAAAGAAACTAAAAAAATATTTTTTTTTCCAAAGTAACTAAAAAAATATATTTTTTTCCAAAGTGACTAAAAAAATATTTTTTTTCCCAAAGTAACTAAAAAAATATTTTTTTTTCCAAAGTAACTAAAAAATATTTTTTTTTTCCAAAGTAACTAAAAAATATATATTTTTTTCCAAAGTAACTAAAAAAATATTTTTTTTTCCAAAGTAACTAAAAAAATATTTTTTTTCCAAAGTAACTAAAAAAATATTTTTTTTCCAAAGTAACTAAAAAAATATTTTTTTTTCCAAAGTAACTAAAAAAATATTTTTTTTTCCAAAGTAACTAAAAAAATATTTTTTTTTCCAAAGAAACAAAAAAATATTTTTTTTTCCAAAGTAACTAAAAAAATATTTTTTTTCCAAAGAAACTAAAAAAATATTTTTTTTTCCAAAGTAACTAAAAAAATATTTTTTTTTCCAAAGTAACTAAAAAAATATTTTTTTTTCCAAAGAAACTAAAAAAATATTTTTTTTCCAAAGTAACTAAAAAAATATTTTTTTTTCCAAAGTAACTAAAAAAATATTTTTTTTTCCAAAGAAACTAAAAAAATATTTTTTTTTCCAAAGTAACTAAAAAAAATTTTTTTTTTCCAAAGTAACTAAAAAATTTTTTTTTTTCCAAAGTAACTAAAAAAATATTTTTTTCCCAAAGTAACTAAAAAAAAAAAAAATTTCCAAAGTAACTAAAAAATTTTTTTTTTTCCCAAAGTAACTAAAAAAATATTTTTTTTTCCAAAGTAACTAAAAAATATTTTTTTTTCCAAAGTAACTAAAAAAATATTTTTTTTTCCAAAGTAACTAAAAAAATATTTTTTTTTCCAAAGTAACTAAAAAAATATTTTTTTTTCCAAAGTAACTAAAAAAATATTTTTTTTTCCAAAGTAACTAAAAAATATTTTTTTTTCCAAAGTAACTAAAAAAATATTTTTTTTTCCAAAGTAACTAAAAAAATATTTTTTTTTCCAAAGTAACTAAAAAAATATTTTTTTTTCCAAAGTAACTAAAAAAATATTTTTTTTTCCAAAGTAACTAAAAAAATATTTTTTTTTCCAAAGTAACTAAAAAAATATTTTTTTTTCCAAAGTAACTAAAAAAAAAAAAAATTTTCCAAAGAAACTAAAAAAATATTTTTTTTTCCAAAGTAACTAAAAAAAAATTTTTTTTTCCAAAGTAACTAAAAAAATATTTTTTTTTCCAAAGAAACTAAAAAAAAATTTTTTTTTCCAAAGTAACTAAAAAAAAAATTTTTTTTCCAAAGTAACTAAAAAATTAGTTTTTTCCCAAAGTAACTAAAAAAATATTTTTTTTTCCAAAGTAACTAAAAAAATATTTTTTTTTCCAAAGTAACTAAAAAAATATTTTTTTTTCCAAAGTAACTAAAAAAATATTTTTTTTTCCAAAGTAACTAAAAAATTTTTTTTTTTTCCAAAGTAACTAAAAAAATATATTTTTTTCCAAAGTAACTAAAAAAATATTTTTTTTCCAAAGTAACTAAAAAAATATTTTTTTTTCCAAAGTAACTAAAAAAATATTTTTTTTTCCAAAATAACTAAAAAAAATATTTTTTTTTCCAAAGTAACTAAAAAAATATTTTTTTTCCAAAGTAACTAAAAAAATATTTTTTTTTCCAAAGTAACTAAAAAAATATTTTTTTTTCCAAAGTAACTAAAAAAATTTTTTTTTTTCCAAAGTAACTAAAAAAATATATTTTTTTCCAAAGTAACTAAAAAAAATTTTTTTTTCCAAAGTAACTAAAAAAATATTTTTTTTTCCAAAGTAACTAAAAAAATATTTTTTTTTCCAAAGTAACTAAAAAAATATTTTTTTTTCCAAAGTAACTAAAAAAATATTTTTTTTCCCAAAGTAACTAAAAAAATATTTTTTTTTCCAAAGAAACTAAAAAAATATTTTTTTTTCCAAAGTAACTAAAAAAATATTTTTTTTTCCAAAGTAACTAAAAAAATATTTTTTTTTCCAAAGTAACTAAAAAAATATTTTTTTTCCCAAAGAAACTAAAAAAATATTTTTTTTTCCAAAGTAACTAAAACATTTTTTTTTTTCCAAAGAAACTAAAAAAATATTTTTTTTTCCAAAGTAACTAAAAAAATATTTTTTTTTCCAAAGTAACTAAAAAAATATTTTTTTTTCCAAAGTAACTAAAAAAATATTTTTTTTTCCAAAGTAACTAAAAAAATATTTTTTTTCCAAAGTAACTAAAAAAATATTTTTTTTCCAAAGTAACTAAAAAAATATTTTTTTTTCCAAAGTAACTAAAAAAATATTTTGTTTTCCAAAGTAACTAAAAAAATATTTTTTTTTCCAAAATAACTAAAAAAATATTTTTTTTTCCAAAGTAACTAAAAAAATATTTTTTTTTCCAAAGTAACTAAAATTTTTTTTTTTTCCAAAGAAACTAAAAAAATATTTTTTTTTCCAAAGTAACTAAAAAAAATATTTTTTTTCCAAAGTAACTAAAAAAATATTTTTTTTTCCAAAGAAACTAAAAAAATATTTTTTTTTCCAAAGTAACTAAAAAAACATTTTTTTTTCCAAAGTAACTAAAAAATTATTTTTTTTCCCAAAGTAACTAAAAAAATATTTTTTTTTCCAAAGTAACTAAAAAAATATTTTTTTTTCCAAAGTAACTAAAAAAATATTTTTTTTTTCCAAAGTAACTAAAAAAATATTTTTTTTTCCAAAGTAACTAAAAAAATATTTTTTTTCCCAAAGTAACTAAAAAAAATTTTTTTTTTCCAAAGTAACTAAAAAATTTTTTTTTTTTCCAAAGTAACTAAAAAAATATTTTTTTTTCCAAAGTAACTAAAAAAATATTTTTTTTTCCAAAGTAACTAAAAAAATATTTTTTTTCCAAAGTAACTAAAAAAATATTTTTTTTTCCAAAGTAACTAAAAAAATTTTTTTTTTCCAAAGTAACTAATAAAATATTTTTTTTTCCAAAGTAACTAAAAAAATATTTTTTTTTCCAAAGTAACTAAAAAAATATATTTTTTTCCAAAGTAACTAAAAAAATATTTTTTTTTCCAAAGTAACTAAAAATATATTTTTTTTTCCAAAGTAACTAAAAAAATATTTTTTTTTCCAAAGTAACTAAAAAAATATTTTTTTTCCAAAGTAACTAAAAAAATATTTTTTTTTCCAAAGAAACTAAAAAAATATTTTTTTTTCCAAAGTAACTAAAAAATTATTTTTTTTTCCAAAGAAACTAAAAAAATATTTTTTTTTCCAAAGTAACTAAAAAATTATTTTTTTTTCCAAAGAAACTAAAAAAATATTTTTTTTTCCAAAGTAACTAAAAAAATATTTTTTTTTCCAAAGTAACTAAAAAAATATTTTTTTTCCAAAGTAACTAAAAAAATATTTTTTTTCCAAAGTAACTAAAAAAATATTTTTTTTTCCAAAGTAACTAAAAAAATATTTTGTTTTCCAAAGTAACTAAAAAAATATTTTTTTTTCCAAAATAACTAAAAAAATATTTTGTTTTCCAAAGTAACTAAAAAAATATTTTTTTTTCCAAAATAACTAAAAAAATATTTTTTTTTCCAAAGTAACTAAAAAAATATTTTTTTTTCCAAAGTAACTAAAATTTTTTTTTTTTCCAAAGAAACTAAAAAAATATTTTTTTTTCCAAAGTAACTAAAAAAAATATTTTTTTTCCAAAGTAACTAAAAAAATATTTTTTTTTCCAAAGAAACTAAAAAAATATTTTTTTTTCCAAAGTAACTAAAAAAACATTTTTTTTTCCAAAGTAACTAAAAAATTATTTTTTTTCCCAAAGTAACTAAAAAAATATTTTTTTTTCCAAAGTAACTAAAAAAATATTTTTTTTTCCAAAGTAACTAAAAAAATATTTTTTTTTTCCAAAGTAACTAAAAAAATATTTTTTTTTCCAAAGTAACTAAAAAAATATTTTTTTTCCCAAAGTAACTAAAAAAATTTTTTTTTTTCCAAAGTAACTAAAAAATTTTTTTTTTTTCCAAAGTAACTAAAAAAATATTTTTTTTTCCAAAGTAACTAAAAAAATATTTTTTTTTCCAAAGTAACTAAAAAAATATTTTTTTTCCAAAGTAACTAAAAAAATATTTTTTTTTCCAAAGTAACTAAAAAAATTTTTTTTTTCCAAAGTAACTAATAAAATATTTTTTTTTCCAAAGTAACTAAAAAAATATTTTTTTTTCCAAAGTAACTAAAAAAATATATTTTTTTCCAAAGTAACTAAAAAAATATTTTTTTTTCCAAAGTAACTAAAAATATATTTTTTTTTCCAAAGTAACTAAAAAAATATTTTTTTTTCCAAAGTAACTAAAAAAATATTTTTTTTCCAAAGTAACTAAAAAAATATTTTTTTTTCCAAAGAAACTAAAAAAATATTTTTTTTTCCAAAGTAACTAAAAAATTATTTTTTTTTCCAAAGAAACTAAAAAAATATTTTTTTTTCCAAAGTAACTAAAAAATTATTTTTTTTTCCAAAGAAACTAAAAAAATATTTTTTTTTCCAAAGTAACTAAAAAAAATTTTTTTTTTCCAAAGTGACTAAAAAAATATTTTTTTTCCCAAAGTAACTAAAAAAATATTTTTTTTTCCAAAGTAACTAAAAAATATTTTTTTTTTCCAAAGTAACTAAAAAAATATATTTTTTTCCAAAGTAACTAAAAAAATATTTTTTTTTCCAAAGTAACTAAAAAAATATTTTTTTTCCAAAGTAACTAAAAAAATATTTTTTTTTCCAAAGTAACTAAAAAAATATTTTTTTTTCCAAAGTAACTAAAAAAATATTTTTTTTTCCAAAGTAACTAAAAAAATATTTTTTTTTCCAAAGTAACTAAAAAAATATTTTTTTTTCCAAAGTAACTAAAAAAATATTTTTTTTTCCAAAGAAACTAAAAAAATATTTTTTTTTCCAAAGTAACTAAAAAAATATTTTTTTTTCCAAAGTAACTAAAAAAATATTTTTTTTTCCAAAGTAACTAAAAAAATATTTTTTTTTCCAAAGAAACTAAAAAAATATTTTTTTTCCCAAAGTAACTAAAAAAAAAAAATTTTTTCCAAAGAAACTAAAAAAATATTTTTTTTTCCAAAGTAACTAAAAAAAATTTTTTTTTTCCAAAGTAACTAAAAAAATATTTTTTTTCCAAAGTAACTAAAAAAATATTTTTTTTCCCAAAGAAACTAAAAAAATATTTTTTTTTCCAAAGTAACTAAAAAAATTTTTTTTTTCCAAAGAAACTAAAAAAATATTTTTTTTTCCAAAGTAACTAAAAAAATATTTTTTTTTTCAAAGTAACTAAAAAAATATTTTTTTTTCCAAAGTAACTAAAAAAATATTTTTTTTTCCAAAGTAACTAAAAAAATATTTTTTTTCCAAAGTAACTAAAAAAATATTTTTTTTCCAAAGTAACTAAAAAAATATTTTTTTTTCCAAAGTAACTAAAAAAATATTTTGTTTTCCAAAGTAACTAAAAAAATATTTTTTTTTCCAAAATAACTAAAAAAATATTTTTTTTTCCAAAGTAACTAAAAAAATATTTTTTTTCCAAAGTAACTAAAAAAATTTTTTTTTTCCAAAGAAACTAAAAAAATATTTTTTTTCCCAAAGTAACTAAAAAAAATATTTTTTTTCCAAAGTAACTAAAAAAATATTTTTTTTTCCAAAGAAACTAAAAAAATATTTTTTTTTCCAAAGTAACTAAAAAAACTTTTTTTTTTCCAAAGTAACTAAAAAATTATTTTTTTTCCCAAGGTAACTAAAAAAATATTTTTTTTTCCAAAGTAACTAAAAAAATATTTTTTTTTCCAAAGTAACTAAAAAAATATTTTTTTTTTCCAAAGTAACTAAAAAAATATTTTTTTTTCCAAAGTAACTAAAAAAATATTTTTTTTCCCAAAGTAACTAAAAAAATATTTTTTTTTCCAAAGTAACTAAAAAAATATTTTTTTTTCCAAAGTAACTAAAAAAATATTTTTTTTTCCAAAGTAACTAAAAAAATATTTTTTTTCCAAAGTAACTAAAAAAATATTTTTTTTTCCAAAGTAACTAAAAAAATATTTTTTTTTCCAAAGTAACTAAAAAAATATTTTTTTTTCCAAAGTAACTAAAAAAATATTTTTTTTTCCAAAGTAACTAAAAAAATATTTTTTTTTCCAAAGTAACTAAAAAAATATTTTTTTTTCCAAAGTGACTAAAAAAATATTTTTTTTCCCAAAGTAACTAAAAAAATATTTTTTTTTCCAAAGTAACTAAAAAATATTTTTTTTTTCCAAAGTAACTAAAAAAATATATTTTTTTCCAAAGTAACTAAAAAAATATTTTTTTTTCCAAAGTAACTAAAAAAATATTTTTTTTCCAAAGTAACTAAAAAAATATTTTTTTTTCCAAAGTAACTAAAAAAATATTTTTTTTTTCCAAAGTAACTAAAAAAATATTTTTTTTTCCAAAGTAACTAAAAAAATATTTTTTTTTCCAAAGTAACTAAAAAAATATTTTTTTTCCCAAAGTAACTAAAAAAATATTTTTTTTTCCAAAGAAACTAAAAAAATATTTTTTTTTCCAAAGTAACTAAAAAAATATTTTTTTTTCCAAAGTAACTAAAAAAATATTTTTTTTTCCAAAGTAACTAAAAAAATTTTTTTTTTTCCAAAGTAACTAAAAAAATATTTTTTTTTCCAAAGTAACTAAAAAAATATTTTTTTTCCCAAAGTAACTAAAAAAATATTTTTTTTTCCAAAGAAACTAAAAAAATATTTTTTTTTCCAAAGTAACTAAAAAAATATTTTTTTTTCCAAAGTAACTAAAAAAATATTTTTTTTTCCAAAGTAACTAAAAAAAAAAAATTTTTTCCAAAGAAACTAAAAAAATATTTTTTTTTCCAAAGTAACTAAAAAAATTTTTTTTTTCCAAAGTAACTAAAAAAAAATTTTTTTTTCCAAAGAAACTAAAAAAAAATTTTTTTTTCCAAAGTAACTAAAAAAAAAATTTTTTTTCCAAAGTAACTAAAAAATTATTTTTTTCCCAAAGTAACTAAAAAAATATTTTTTTTTCCAAAGTAACTAAAAAAATATTTTTTTTTCCAAAGTAACTAAAAAAATATATTTTTTTCCAAAGTAACTAAAAAAATATTTTTTTTTCCAAAGAAACTAAAAAAATATTTTTTTTTCCAAAGTAACTAAAAAAATATTTTTTTTCCAAAGAAACTAAAAAAATATTTTTTTTTCCAAAGTAACTAAAAAAATATTTTTTTTCCCAAAGTAACTAAAAAAATATATTTTTTTCCAAAGTAACTAAAAAATATTTTTTTTTCCAAAGTAACTAAAAAAATATATTTTTTTTCCAAAGTAACTAAAAAAATATTTTTTTTTCCAAAGTAACTAAAAAAATATTTTTTTTTCCAAAGTAACTAAAAAAATATTTTTTTTTCCAAAGTAACTAAAAAAATATTTTTTTCCAAAGTAACTAAAAAAATATTTTTTTTTCCAAAGTAACTAAAAAAATATTTTTTTTTCCAAAATAACTAAAAAAATATTTTTTTTTCCAAAGTAACTAAAAAAATATTTTTTTTCCAAAGTAACTAAAAAAATATTTTTTTTTCCAAAGTAACTAAAAAAATATTTTTTTTTCCAAAGTAACTAAAAAAATATTTTTTTTTCCAAAGTAACTAAAAAAATATTTTTTTTCCAAAGTAACTAAAAAAATATTTTTTTTTCCAAAGTAACTAAAAAAATATTTTTTTTTCCAAAGTAACTAAAAAAATATTTTTTTTTCCAAAGTAACTAAAAAAATATTTTTTTTTCCAAAGAAACAAAAAAATATTTTTTTTTCCAAAGTAACTAAAAAAATATTTTTTTTCCAAAGAAACTAAAAAAATATTTTTTTTTCCAAAGTAACTAAAAAAATATTTTTTTTTCCAAAGTAACTAAAAAAATATTTTTTTTTCCAAAGAAACTAAAAAAATATTTTTTTTTCCAAAGTAACTAAAAAAAATTTTTTTTTTCCAAAGTAACTAAAAAAATATTTTTTTTTCCAAAGAAACTAAAAAAATATTTTTTTTTCCAAAGTAACTAAAAAAAATTTTTTTTTTCCAAAGTAACTAAAAAATTTTTTTTTTTCCAAAGTAACTAAAAAAATATTTTTTTTTCCAAAGTAACTAAAAAAAAAAATTTTTTTCCAAAGTAACTAAAAAAATTTTTTTTTTCCCAAAGTAACTAAAAAAAATTTTTTTTTTCCAAAGTAACTAAAAAATATTTTTTTTTCCAAAGTAACTAAAAAAATATTTTTTTTTCCAAAGTAACTAAAAAAATATTTTTTTTTCCAAAGTAACTAAAAAAATATTTTTTTTTCCAAAGTAACTAAAAAAATATTTTTTTTTCCAAAGTAACTAAAAAATATTTTTTTTTCCAAAGTAACTAAAAAAATATTTTTTTTTCCAAAGTAACTAAAAAAATATTTTTTTTCCAAAGTAACTAAAAAAATATTTTTTTTTCCAAAGTAACTAAAAAAAATTTTTTTTTTCCAAAGTAACTAAAAAAATATTTTTTTTTCCAAAGTAACTAAAAAAATATTTTTTTTTCCAAAGTAACTAAAAAAATATTTTTTTTTCCAAAGAAACTAAAAAAATATTTTTTTTTCCAAAGTAACTAAAAAAATATTTTTTTTTCCAAAGTAACTAAAAAAATATTTTTTTTTCCAAAGTAACTAAAAAAATATTTTTTTTTCCAAAGAAACTAAAAAAATATTTTTTTTTCCAAAGTAACTAAAAAAATATTTTTTTTTCCAAAGTAACTAAAAAAATATATTTTTTTCCAAAGTAACTAAAAAAATATTTTTTTTTCCAAAGAAACTAAAAAAATATTTTTTTTTTCCAAAGTAACTAAAAAAATATTTTTTTTTCCAAAGTAACTAAAAAAATATTTTTTTTTCCAAAGAAACTAAAAAAATATTTTTTTTTCCAAAGTAACTAAAAAATATTTTTTTTTCCAAAGTAACTAAAAAATTTATTTTTTTTCCAAAGTAACTAAAAAAAATATTTTTTTTCCAAAGTAACTAAAAAAATATTTTTTTTTCCAAAGAAACTAAAAAAATATTTTTTTTTCCAAAGTAACTAAAAAAATTTTTTTTTTTCCAAAGTAACTAAAAAAATTTTTTTTTTCCCAAAGTAACTAAAAGAATTTTTTTTTTCCAAAGTAACTAAAAAAATTTTTTTTTTCCCAAAGTAACTAAAAGAATATTTTTTTTTCCAAAGTAACTAAAAAAATATTTTTTTTTTCCAAAGTAACTAAAAAAATATTTTTTTCCCAAAGTAACTAAAAAAATATTTTTTTTTCCAAAGTAACTAAAAAAATATATTTTTTTCCAAAGTAACTAAAAAAAATTTTTTTTTTTCCAAAGTAACTAAAAAAATATTTTTTTTTCCAAAGTAACTAAAAAAATATTTTTTTCCCAAAGTAACTAAAAAATATTTTTTTTTTCCAAAGTAACTAAAAAAATATTTTTTTTTCCAAAGTAACTAAAAAAATATTTTTTTTTCCAAAGTAACTAAAAAAATATTTTTTTTCCAAAGTAACTAAAAAAATATTTTTTTTTCCAAAGTAACAAAAAAAATATTTTTTTTTCCAAAGTAACTAAAAAAATATTTTTTTTTCCAACGTAACTAAAAAAATATTTTATTTTCCAAAGAAACTAAAAAAATATTTTATTTTCCAAAGAAACTAAAAAAATATTTTTTTTTCCAAAGTAACTAAAAAAATATTTTTTTTTCCAAAGAAACTAAAAAAATATTTTTTTTTCCAAAGTAACTAAAACATTTTTTTTTTTCCAAAGAAACTAAAAAAATATTTTTTTTTCCAAAGTAACTAAAAAAATATTTTTTTTTCCAAAGAAACTAAAAAAATATTTTTTTTTCCAAAGAAACTAAAAAAATATTTTTTTTTCCAAAATAACTAAAAAAATATTTTTTTTTCCAAAGTAACTAAAAAAATATTTTTTTTCCAAAGTAACTAAAAAAATATTTTTTTTTCCAAAGTAACTAAAAAAATATTTTTTTTTCCAAAGTAACTAAAAAAATATTTTTTTTTCCAAAGTAATTAAAAAAATATTTTTTTTTCCAAAGTAACTAAAAAAATATTTTTTTTTCCAAAGTAACTAAAAAAATATTTTTTTTTCCAAAGTAACTAAAAAAATATTTTTTTTTCCAAAGAAACTAAAAAAATATTTTTTTTTCCAAAGTAACTAAAAAAAATTTTTTTTTCCAAAGTAACTAAAAAAATATTTTTTTTTCCAAAGTAACTAAAAAAATATTTTGTTTTCCAAAGAAACTAAAAAAATATTTTTTTTTCCAAAGTAACTAAAAAAAAAATTTTTTTTCCAAAGAAACTAAAAAAATATTTTTTTTTCCAAAGTAACTAAAAAAATATTTTTTTTCCCAAAGTAACTAAAAAAATATTTTTTTTTCCAAAGTAACTAAAAAAATATTTTTTTTTCCAAAGTAACTAAAAAAATATTTTTTTTTCCAAAGTAACTAAAAAAATTTTTTTTTTTCCAAAGTAACTAAAAACATTTTTTTTTTCCAAAATAACTAAAAAAAATTTTTTTTTTCCAAAGTAACTAAAAAAATATTTTTTTTCCAAAGTAACTAAAAAAATATTTTTTTTTCCAAAGTAACTAAAAAAATATTTTTTTTTCCAAAGTAACTAAAAAAATATTTTTTTTTCCAAAGTAACTAAAAAAATATTTTTTTTTCCAAAGAAACTAAAAAAAAATTTTTTTTCCAAAGTAACTAAAAAAAAATTTTTTTTTCCAAAGTAACTAAAAAAATATTTTTTTTTCCAAAGTAACTAAAAAAATATTTTTTTTTCCAAAGAAACTAAAAAAATATTTTTTTTTCCAAAGTAACTAAAAAAATATTTTTTTTTCCAAAGAAACTAAAAAAATATTTTTTTTTCCAAAGTAACTAAAAAAAAATTTTTTTTTCCAAAGAAACTAAAAAAATATATTTTTTTCCAAAGTAACTAAAAAAAATATTTTTTTTCCAAAGTAACTAAAAAAAATTTTTTTTTTCCAAAGAAACTAAAAAAATATTTTTTTTTCCAAAGTAACTAAAAAAAATATTTTTTTTCCAAAGTAACTAAAAAAAAAATTTTTTTCCCAAAGTAACTAAAAAAATATTTTTTTTTCCAAAGTAACTAAAAAAAATTTTTTTTTTCCAAAGTAACTAAAAAAATTTTTTTTTTTCCAAAGTAACTAAAAAAATATTTTTTTTTCCAAAGTAACTAAAAAAATATTTTTTTCCCAAAGTAACTAAAAAAATATTTTTTTTTCCAAAGTAACTAAAAAAATATTTTTTTTTCCAAAGTAACTAAAAAAATATTTTTTTTTCCAAAGTAACTAAAAAAATATTTTTTTTTCCAAAGTAACTAAAAAAATATATTTTTTTCCAAAGTAACTAAAAAAATATATTTTTTTCCAAAGTAACTAAAAAAATATTTTTTTTTCCAAAGAAACTAAAAAAATATTTTTTTTTTCCAAAGTAACTAAAAAAATATTTTTTTTTCCAAAGTAACTAAAAAAATATTTTTTTTTCCAAAGAAACTAAAAAAATATTTTTTTTTCCAAAGTAACTAAAAAATATTTTTTTTTTCCAAAGAAACTAAAAAAATATTTTTTTTTCCAAAGTAACTAAAACATTTTTTTTTTCCAAAGTAACTAAAAAAATATTTTTTTTCCAAAGTAACTAAAAAAATATTTTTTTTTCCAAAGTAACTAAAAAAATATTTTTTTTCCCAAAGTAACTAAAAAAATATTTTTTTTTCCAAAGTAACTAAAAAAATATTTTTTTTTCCAAAGTAACTAAAAAATATTTTTTTTTTCCAAAGTAACTAAAAAAATATTTTTTTTTCCAAAGTAACTAAAAAAATATTTTTTTTTCCAAAGTAACTAAAAAAATATTTTTTTTTCCAAAGTAACTAAAAAAATATTTTTTTTTCCAAAGTAACTAAAAAAATATTTTTTTTTCCAAAGAAACTAAAAAAATATTTTTTTTTCCAAAGTAACTAAAAAAATATTTTTTTTTCCAAAGTAACTAAAAAAATATTTTTTTTTCCAAAGTAACTAAAAAAATATTTTTTTTTCCAAAGTAACTAAAAAAATATTTTTTTTCCAAAGTAACTAAAAAAATATTTTTTTTTCCAAAGTAACTAAAAAAATATTTTTTTTCCCAAAGTAACTAAAAAAATATTTTTTTTCCAAAGTAACTAAAAAAATATTTTTTTTTCCAAAGTAACTAAAAAAATATTTTTTTTTCCAAAGTAACTAAAAAAATATTTTTTTTTCCAAAGTAACTAAAAAAATATATTTTTTTCCAAAGAAACTAAAAAAATATTTTTTTTTCCAAAGTAACTAAAAAAATATTTTTTTTTCCAAAGTAACTAAAAAAATAATTTTTTTTCCAAAGTAACTAAAAAAATATTTTTTTTTCAAAGTAACTAAAAAAATATATTTTTTTCCAAAGAAACTAAAAAAAAATTTTTTTTTCCAAAGTAACTAAAAAAAAATTTTTTTTCCAAAGTAACTAAAAAAATATTTTTTTTTCCAAAGTAACTAAAAAAATATTTTTTTTTCCAAAGAAACTAAAAAAATATTTTTTTTTCCAAAGTAACTAAAAAATTATTTTTTTTTTCCAAAGAAACTAAAAAAATATTTTTTTTTCCAAAGTAACTAAAAAAAATATTTTTTTTCCAAAGTAACTAAAAAAATATTTTTTTTTCCAAAGAAACTAAAAAAATATTTTTTTTTCCAAAGTAACTAAAAAAAAAAATTTTTTTCCAAAGTAACTAAAAAATTATTTTTTTCCCAAAGTAACTAAAAAAATTATTTTTTTTCCAAAGTAACTAAAAAAATATTTTTTTTTTCCAAAGTAACTAAAAAAATATTTTTTTTTCCAAAGTAACTAAAAAAATATTTTTTTTCCCAAAGTAACTAAAAAAATATTTTTTTTTCCAAAGTAACTAAAACAATTATTTTTTTTCCAAAGTAACTAAAAAAATATTTTTTTTTCCAAAGTAACTAAAAAAAAAATTTTTTTCCCAAAGTAACTAAAAAAATATTTTTTTTTCCAAAGTAATTAAAAAAATATTTTTTTTTCCAAAGTAACTAAAAAAATATTTTTTTTTCCAAAGTAACTAAAAAAATACTTTTTTTTCCCAAAGTAACTAAAAAAATATTTTTTTTCCCAAAGAAACTAAAAAAATATATTTTTTTCCAAAGTAACTAAAAAAATATTTTGTTTTCCAAAGAAACTAAAAAAATATTTTTTTTTCCAAAGTAACTAAAAAAAAAATATTTTTTCCAAAGAAACTAAAAAAATATTTTTTTTTCCAAAGTAACTAAAAAAATATCTTTTTTCCCAAAGTAACTAAAAAAATAATTTTTTTTCCAAAGTAACTAAAAAATATTTTTTTTTCCAAAGTAACTAAAAAAATATTTTTTTTTCCAAAGTAACTAAAAAAATATTTTTTTTCCAAAGTAACTAAAAAAAAATTTTTTTTTCCAAAGTAACTAAAAAAATATTTTTTTTTCCAAAGTAACTAAAAAAAAAATTTTTTTTCCAAAGTAACTAAAAAAATATTTTTTTTTCCAAAGTAACTAAAAAAATATTTTTTTTTCCAAAGTAACTAAAAAAAAATTTTTTTTTCCAAAGTAACTAAAAAAATTTTTTTTTTCCAAAGTAACTAAAAAAATATTTTTTTTTCCAAAGTAACTAAAAAAATATTTTTTTTTCCAAAGAAACTAAAAAAATATATTTTTTTCCAAAGTAACTAAAAAAATATTTTTTTTTCCAAAGTAACTAAAAAAATATTTTTTTTTCCAAAGTAACTAAAAAAATATTTTTTTTCCCAAAGAAACTAAAAAAATTTTTTTTTTCCAAAGTAACTAAAAAAAAATTTTTTTTTCCAAAGAAACTAAAAAAATATTTTTTTTTCCAAAGTAACTAAAAAATATTTTTTTTTCCAAAGTAACTAAAAAAATATTTTTTTTTCCAAAGTAACTAAAAAAATATTTTTTTTTTCCAAAGTAACTAAAAAAATATTTTTTTTTCCAAAGTAACTAAAAAAATATTTTTTTTTTCCAAAGTAACTAAAAAAATATTTTTTTTTCCAAAGTAACTAAAAAAATATTTTTTTTCCCAAAGTAACTAAAAAAATATTTTTTTTTCCAAAGTAACTAAAAAAATATTTTTTTTCCCAAAGTAACTAAAAAAATATTTTTTTTTCCAAAGTAACTAAAAAAATATTTTTTTTTCCAAAGTAACTAAAAAAATATTTTTTTTTCCAAAGTAACTAAAAAAATATTTTTTTTTTCCAAAGTAACTAAAAAAATATTTTTTTTTCCAAAGTAACTAAAAAAATATTTTTTTTTCCAAAGTAACTAAAAAAAATTTTTTTTTCCAAAGTAACTAAAAAAATATTTTTTTTTCCAAAGTAACTAAAAAAATTTTTTTTTTTCCAAAGTAACTAAAAAAATTTTTTTTTTTCCAAAGTAACTAAAAAAATATTTTTTTTCCCAAAGTAACTAAAAAAATATTTTTTTTCCAAAGTAACTAAAAAAATATTTTTTTTTCCAAAGTAACTAAAAAAATATTTTTTTTTCCAAAGTAACTAAAAAAATATTTTTTTTCCAAAGTAACTAAAAAAATATTTTTTTTTCCAAAGTAACTAAAAAAATATTTTTTTTCCCAAAGTAACTAAAAAAATATTTTTTTTCCAAAGTAACTAAAAAAATATTTTTTTTTCCAAAGTAACTAAAAAAATATTTTTTTTTCCAAAGTAACTAAAAAAAAAATTTTTTTCCCAAAGTAACTAAAAAAATAATTTTTTTTCCAAAGAAACTAAAAAAAAATTTTTTTTTCCAAAGTAACTAAAATTTTTTTTTTTTCCAAAGTAACTAAAAAAATATTTTTTTTTCCAAAGTAACTAAAAAAATATTTTTTTTCCAAAGTAACTAAAAAAATATTTTTTTTCCCAAAGTAACTAAAAAAATATTTTTTTTCCAAAGTAACTAAAAAAATATTTTTTTTTCCAAAGTAACTAAAAAAATATTTTGTTTTCCAAAGTAACTAAAAAAAATTTTTTTTTCCCAAAGTAACTAAAAAAATATTTTTTTTTCCAAAGAAACTAAAAAAAAAATTTTTTTTCCAAAGTAACTAAAAATTTTTTTTTTTTCCAAAGTAACTAAAAAAATTATTTTTTTTCCAAAGTAACTAAAAAAATATTTTTTTTTCCAAAGTAACTAAAAAAATATTTTTTTTCCCAAAGTAACTAAAAAAATATTTTTTTTTCCAAAGTAATTAAAAAAATATTTTTTTTTCCAAAGTAACTAAAAAAATATTTTTTTTTCCAAAGTAACTAAAAAAATTTTTTTTTTTCCAAAGTAACTAAAAAAATATTTTTTTTTCCAAAGTAACTAAAAAAATATTTTTTTTTCCAAAGTAACTAAAAAAATATTTTTTTTCCCAAAGAAACTAAAAAAATATTTTTTTTCCAAAGTAACTAAAAAAAAATATTTTTTTCCAAAGAAACTAAAAAAATATTTTTTTTTCCAAAGTAACTAAAAAATATTTTTTTTTTCCAAAGTAACTAAAAAAATATTTTTTTTTCCAAAGTAACTAAAAAAATATTTTTTTTTCCAAAGTAACTAAAAAAATATTTTTTTTTCCAAAGTAACTAAAAAAATATTTTTTTTTTCCAAAGTAACTAAAAAAATATTTTTTTTTCCAAAGTAACTAAAAAAATATTTTTTTTCCCAAAGTAACTAAAAAAATATTTTTTTTTCCAAAGTAACTAAAAAAATATTTTTTTTTCCAAAGTAACTAAAAAAATATTTTTTTTTCCAAAGTAACTAAAAAAATATTTTTTTTTCCAAAGTAACTAAAAAAATATTTTTTTTTCCAAAGTAACTAAAAAAATATTTTTTTTTCCAAAGTAACTAAAAAAATATTTTTTTTTCCAAAGTAACTAAAAAAATATTTTTTTTTCCAAAGTAACTAAAAAAATATTTTTTTTTCCAAAGTAACTAAAAAAATATTTTTTTTTCCAAAGTAACTAAAAAAATATTTTTTTTTCCAAAGTAACTAAAAAAATATTTTTTTTTCCAAAGTAACTAAAAAAATATTTTTTTTCCCAAAGTAACTAAAAAAATATTTTTTTTCCAAAGTAACTAAAAAAATATTTTTTTTTCCAAAGTAACTAAAAAAATATTTTTTTTTCCAAAGTAACTAAAAAAATATTTTTTTTCCAAAGTAACTAAAAAATTTTTTTTTTTCCAAAGTAACTAAAAAAATATTTTTTTTCCCAAAGTAACTAAAAAAATATTTTTTTTCCAAAGTAACTAAAAAAATATTTTTTTTTCCAAAGTAACTAAAAAAATATTTTTTTTTCCAAAGTAACTAAAAAAAAAAATTTTTTCCCAAAGTAACTAAAAAAATATTTTTTTTTCCAAAGAAACTAAAAAAAAATTTTTTTTTCCAAAGTAACTAAAATTTTTTTTTTTTTCCAAAGTAACTAAAAAAATATTTTTTTTTCCAAAGTAACTAAAAAAATATTTTTTTTTCCAAAGTAACTAAAAAAATATTTTTTTCCCAAAGTAACTAAAAAAATATTTTTTTTCCAAAGTAACTAAAAAAATATTTTTTTTTCCAAAGTAACTAAAAAAATATTTTTTTTTCCAAAGTAACTAAAAAAATTTTTTTTTTCCCAAAGTAACTAAAAAAATATTTTTTTTTCCAAAGAAACTAAAAAAAAAATTTTTTTTCCAAAGTAACTAAAATTTTTTTTTTTTTCCAAAGTAACTAAAAAAATTATTTTTTTTCCAAAGTAACTAAAAAAATATTTTTTTTTCCAAAGTAACTAAAAAAATATTTTTTTTCCCAAAGTAACTAAAAAAATATTTTTTTTTCCAAAGTAATTAAAAAAATATTTTTTTTTCCAAAGTAACTAAAAAAATATTTTTTTTTCCAAAGTAACTAAAAAAATATTTTTTTTTCCAAAGTAACTAAAAAAATATTTTTTTTTCCAAAGAAACTAAAAAAATATATTTTTTTTCCAAAGTAACTAAAAAAAATTTTTTTTTTCCAAAGTAACTAAAAAAATATTTTTTTTCCCAAAGTAACTAAAAAAATATTTTGTTTTCCAAAGAAACTAAAAAAAATATTTTGTTTTCCAAAGTAACTAAAAAAAATATTTTTTTTCCAAAGAAACTAAAAAAATATTTTTTTTCCAAAGTAACTAAAAAAATATTTTTTTTCCAAAGTAACTAAAAAAATATTTTTTTTTCCAAAGTAACTAAAAAAATATTTTTTTTCCAAAGTAACTAAAAAAAAAATTTTTTTTCCAAAGTAACTAAAAAAATATTTTTTTTTCCAAAGTAACTAAAAAAATATTTTTTTTTCCAAAGTAACTAAAAAAATATTTTTTTTTCCAAAGTAACTAAAAAAATATTTTTTTTTCCAAAGTAACTAAAAAAATATTTTTTTTTCCAAAGAAACTAAAAAAATATATTTTTTTCCAAAGTAACTAAAAAAATATTTTTTTTTCCAAAGTAACTAAAAAAATATTTTTTTTTCCAAAGTAACTAAAAAAATATTTTTTTTCCCAAAGAAACTAAAAAAATATTTTTTTTTCCAAAGTAACTAAAAATATTTTTTTTTTTCCAGAGAAACTAAAAAAATATTTTTTTTTCCAAAGTAACTAAAAAATATTTTTTTTTCCAAAGTAACTAAAAAAATATTTTTTTTTCCAAAGTAACTAAAAAAATATTTTTTTTTCCAAAGTAACTAAAAAAATATTTTTTTTTCCAAAGTAACTAAAAAAATATTTTTTTTTTCCAAAGTAACTAAAAAAATATTTTTTTTTCCAAAGTAACTAAAAAAATATTTTTTTTTCCAAAGTAACTAAAAAAATTTTTTTTTTTCCAAAGTAACTAAAAAAATATTTTTTTTTCCAAAGTAACTAAAAAAATATTTTTTTTTCCAAAGAAACTAAAAAAATATATTTTTTTCCAAAGTAACTAAAAAAATATTTTTTTTTCCAAAGTAACTAAAAAAATATTTTTTTTTCCAAAGTAACTAAAAAAATATTTTTTTTCCCAAAGAAACTAAAAAAATATTTTTTTTTCCAAAGTAACTAAAAAAAATTTTTTTTTTCCAAAGAAACTAAAAAAATATTTTTTTTTCCAAAGTAACTAAAAAATATTTTTTTTTCCAAAGTAACTAAAAAAATATTTTTTTTTCCAAAGTAACTAAAAAAATATTTTTTTTTCCAAAGTAACTAAAAAAATATTTTTTTTTCCAAAGTAACTAAAAAAATATTTTTTTTTTCCAAAGTAACTAAAAAAATATTTTTTTTCCAAAGTAACTAAAAAAATATATTTTTTTCCAAAGTAACTAAAAAAATATTTTTTTTTCCAAAGTAACTAAAAAAATATATTTTTTTCCAAAGTAACTAAAAATTTTTTTTTTTTTTCCAAAATAACTAAAAAAATATTTTTTTTTCCAAAGTAACTAAAAAAATATTTTTTTTTCCAAAGTAACTAAAAAAATATTTTTTTTTCCAAAGTAACTAAAAAAATATTTTTTTTTCCAAAGAAACTAAAAAAATATTTTTTTTCCAAAGTAACTAAAAAAAATTTTTTTTTTCCAAAGTAACTAAAAAAATTTTTTTTTTCCAAAGTAACTAAAAAAATATTTTTTTTTCCAAAGAAACTAAAAAAATATATTTTTTTCCAAAGTAACTAAAAAAATATTTTTTTTTCCAAAGAAACTAAAAAAATATTTTTTTTTCCAAAGTAACTAAAAAAATTTTTTTTTTTCCAAAGAAACTAAAAAAATATTTTTTTTTCCAAAGTAACTAAAAAAAATATTTTTTTTCCAAAGTAACTAAAAAAATATTTTTTTTTCCAAAGAAACTAAAAAAATATTTTTTTTTCCAAAGTAACTAAAAAAATATTTTTTTTTCCAAAGTAACTAAAAAAATATTTTTTTTTCCAAAGTAACTAAAAAAATATTTTTTTTTCCAAAGTAACTAAAAAAATATTTTTTTTTCCAAAGAAACTAAAAAAATATATTTTTTTCCAAAGTAACTAAAAAAATATTTTTTTTTCCAAAGTAACTAAAAAAATATTTTTTTTTCCAAAGTAACTAAAAAAATATTTTTTTTCCCAAAGAAACTAAAAAAATATTTTTTTTTCCAAAGTAACTAAAAAATTTTTTTTTTTTCCAAAGAAACTAAAAAAATATTTTTTTTTCCAAAGTAACTAAAAAAAAATTTTTTTCCAAAGTAACTAAAAAAATATTTTTTTTTCCAAAGTAACTAAAAAAATATTTTTTTTTCCAAAGTAACTAAAAAAATATTTTTTTTTCCAAAGTAACTAAAAAAATATTTTTTTTTTCCAAAGTAACTAAAAAATTATTTTTTTTCCCAAAGTAACTAAAAAAAAATTTTTTTTCCCAAAGTAACTAAAAAAATATTTTTTTTTCCAAAGAAACTAAAAAAAAATTTTTTTTTCCAAAGTAACTAAAATTTTTTTTTTTTTCCAAAGTAACTAAAAAAATATTTTTTTTTCCAAAGTAACTAAAAAAATATTTTTTTTTCCAAAGTAACTAAAAAAATATTTTTTTCCCAAAGTAACTAAAAAAATATTTTTTTTCCAAAGTAACTAAAAAAATATTTTTTTTTCCAAAGTAACTAAAAAAATATTTTTTTTTCCAAAGTAACTAAAAAAATTTTTTTTTTCCCAAAGTAACTAAAAAAATATTTTTTTTTCCAAAGAAACTAAAAAAAAATTTTTTTTTCCAAAGTAACTAAAATTTTTTTTTTTTTCCAAAGTAACTAAAAAAATTATTTTTTTTCCAAAGTAACTAAAAAAATATTTTTTTTTCCAAAGTAACTAAAAAAATATTTTTTTTCCCAAAGTAACTAAAAAAATATTTTTTTTTCCAAAGTAATTAAAAAAATATTTTTTTTTCCAAAGTAACTAAAAAAATATTTTTTTTTCCAAAGTAACTAAAAAAATATTTTTTTTTCCAAAGTAACTAAAAAAATATTTTTTTTTCCAAAGAAACTAAAAAAATATTTTTTTTTTCCAAAGTAACTAAAAAAAATTTTTTTTTTCCAAAGTAACTAAAAAAATATTTTTTTTCCCAAAGTAACTAAAAAAATATTTTGTTTTCCAAAGAAACTAAAAAAATATTTTTTTTTCCAAAGTAACTAAAAAAAAAAAAATTTTTCCAAAGAAACTAAAAAAATATTTTTTTTCCAAAGTAACTAAAAAAAATTTTTTTTTCCAAAGTAACTAAAAAAATATTTTTTTTTCCAAAGTAACTAAAAAAATATTTTTTTTCCAAAGTAACTAAAAAAAAAATTTTTTTTCCAAAGTAACTAAAAAAATATTTTTTTTTCCAAAGTAACTAAAAAAATATTTTTTTTTCCAAAGTAACTAAAAAAAAATTTTTTTTTTCCAAAGTAACTAAAAAAATATTTTTTTTTCCAAAGTAACTAAAAAAATATTTTTTTTTCCAAAGAAACTAAAAAAATATATTTTTTTCCAAAGTAACTAAAAAAATATATTTTTTTCCAAAGTAACTAAAAAAATATTTTTTTTTCCAAAGTAACTAAAAAAATATTTTTTTTCCAAAGAAACTAAAAAAATATTTTTTTTTCCAAAGTAACTAAAAAAAATTTTTTTTTTCCAAAGAAACTAAAAAAATATTTTTTTTTCCAAAGTAACTAAAAAATATTTTTTTTTCCAAAGTAACTAAAAAAATATTTTTTTTTCCAAAGTAACTAAAAAAATATTTTTTTTTCCAAAGTAACTAAAAAAATATTTTTTTTTCCAAAGTAACTAAAAAAATATTTTTTTTTTCCAAAGTAACTAAAAAAATATTTTTTTTTCCAAAGTAACTAAAAAAATATATTTTTTTCCAAAGTAACTAAAAAAATATTTTTTTTTCCAAAGTAACTAAAAAAATATTTTTTTTTCCAAAGTAACTAAAAAAAATTTGTTTTTTTCCAAAATAACTAAAAAAATATTTTTTTTTCCAAAGTAACTAAAAAAATATTTTTTTTCCAAAGTAACTAAAAAAATATTTTTTTTTCCAAAGTAACTAAAAAAATATTTTTTTTTCCAAAGTAACTAAAAAAATATTTTTTTTTCCAAAGTAACTAAAAAAATATTTTTTTTTCCAAAGAAACTAAAAAAATATTTTTTTTCCAAAGTAACTAAAAAAAAAATTTTTTTTCCAAAGTAACTAAAAAAAAATTTTTTTTCCAAAGTAACTAAAAAAATATTTTTTTTTCCAAAGAAACTAAAAAAATATATTTTTTTCCAAAGTAACTAAAAAAATATTTTTTTTTCCAAAGAAACTAAAAAAATATTTTTTTTTCCAAAGTAACTAAAAAAATTTTTTTTTTTCCAAAGAAACTAAAAAAATATTTTTTTTTCCAAAGTAACTAAAAAAAATATTTTTTTTCCAAAGTAACTAAAAAAATATTTTTTTTTCCAAAGAAACTAAAAAAATATTTTTTTTTCCAAAGTAACTAAAAAAATATTTTTTTTTCCAAAGTAACTAAAAAAATATTTTTTTTTCCAAAGTAACTAAAAAAATATTTTTTTTTCCAAAGAAACTAAAAAAATATATTTTTTTCCAAAGTAACTAAAAAAATATATTTTTTTCCAAAGTAACTAAAAAAATATTTTTTTTTCCAAAGTAACTAAAAAAATATTTTTTTTCCCAAAGAAACTAAAAAAATATTTTTTTTTCCAAAGTAACTAAAAAAAATTTTTTTTTTCCAAAGAAACTAAAAAATATTTTTTTTTCCAAAGTAACTAAAAAATATTTTTTTTTCCAAAGTAACTAAAAAAATATTTTTTTTTCCAAAGTAACTAAAAAAATATTTTTTTTTCCAAAGTAACTAAAAAAATATTTTTTTTTCCAAAGTAACTAAAAAAATATTTTTTTTTTCCAAAGTAACTAAAAAAATATTTTTTTTTCCAAAGTAACTAAAAAAATATTTTTTTTTCCAAAGTAACTAAAAAAATATTTTTTTTTCCAAAGTAACTAAAAAAATATTTTTTTTTCCAAAGTAACTAAAAAAAATTTTTTTTTTCCAAAATAACTAAAAAAATATTTTTTTTTCCAAAGTAACTAAAAAAATATTTTTTTTCCAAAGTAACTAAAAAAATATTTTTTTTTCCAAAGTAACTAAAAAAATATTTTTTTTTCCAAAGTAACTAAAAAAATATTTTTTTTTCCAAAGTAACTAAAAAAATATTTTTTTTTCCAAAGAAACTAAAAAAATATTTTTTTTCCAAAGTAACTAAAAAAAAATTTTTTTTCCAAAGTAACTAAAAAAATATTTTTTTTTCCAAAGTAACTAAAAAAATATTTTTTTTCCAAAGTAACTAAAAAAAAATTTTTTTTTCCAAAGTAACTAAAAAAATATTTTTTTTTCCAAAGTAACTAAAAAAATATTTTTTTTTCCAAAGTAACTAAAAAAAAATTTTTTTTTTCCAAAGTAACTAAAAAAATATTTTTTTTTCCAAAGTAACTAAAAAAATATTTTTTTTTCCAAAGAAACTAAAAAAATATTTTTTTTTCCAAAGTAACTAAAAAAATATATTTTTTTCCAAAGTAACTAAAAAAATATTTTTTTTTCCAAAGTAACTAAAAAAATATTTTTTTTCCCAAAGAAACTAAAAAAATATTTTTTTTTCCAAAGTAACTAAAAAAAATTTTTTTTTTCCAAAGAAACTAAAAAAATATTTTTTTTTCCAAAGTAACTAAAAAATATTTTTTTTTCCAAAGTAACTAAAAAAATATTTTTTTTTCCAAAGTAACTAAAAAAATATTTTTTTTTCCAAAGTAACTAAAAAAATATTTTTTTTTCCAAAGTAACTAAAAAAATATTTTTTTTTTCCAAAGTAACTAAAAAAATATATTTTTTTCCAAAGTAACTAAAAAAATATATTTTTTTCCAAAGTAACTAAAAAAATATTTTTTTTTCCAAAGTAACTAAAAAAATATTTTTTTTTCCAAAGTAACTAAAAAAAATTTGTTTTTTTCCAAAATAACTAAAAAAATATTTTTTTTTCCAAAGTAACTAAAAAAATATTTTTTTTCCAAAGTAACTAAAAAAATATTTTTTTTTCCAAAGTAACTAAAAAAATATTTTTTTTTCCAAAGTAACTAAAAAAATATTTTTTTTTCCAAAGTAACTAAAAAAATATTTTTTTTTCCAAAGAAACTAAAAAAATATTTTTTTTCCAAAGTAACTAAAAAAATATTTTTTTTTCCAAAGTAACTAAAAAAAATTTTTTTTTCCAAAGTAACTAAAAAAATATTTTTTTTTCCAAAGAAACTAAAAAAATATATTTTTTTCCAAAGTAACTAAAAAAATATTTTTTTTTCCAAAGAAACTAAAAAAATATTTTTTTTTCCAAAGTAACTAAAAAAAATTTTTTTTTTCCAAAGAAACTAAAAAAATATTTTTTTTTCCAAAGTAACTAAAAAAAATATTTTTTTTCCAAAGTAACTAAAAAAATATTTTTTTTTCCAAAGAAACTAAAAAAATATTTTTTTTTCCAAAGTAACTAAAAAAATATTTTTTTTTCCAAAGTAACTAAAAAAATATTTTTTTTTCCAAAGTAACTAAAAAAATATTTTTTTTTCCAAAGAAACTAAAAAAATATATTTTTTTCCAAAGTAACTAAAAAAATATATTTTTTTCCAAAGTAACTAAAAAAATATTTTTTTTTCCAAAGTAACTAAAAAAATATTTTTTTTCCCAAAGAAACTAAAAAAATATTTTTTTTTCCAAAGTAACTAAAAAATATTTTTTTTTCCAAAGTAACTAAAAAAATATTTTTTTTTCCAAAGTAACTAAAAAAATATTTTTTTTTCCAAAGTAACTAAAAAAATATTTTTTTTTCCAAAGTAACTAAAAAAATATTTTTTTTTCCAAAGTAACTAAAAAAATATTTTTTTTTCCAAAGTAACTAAAAAAATATATTTTTTTCCAAAGTAACTAAAAAAATATTTTTTTTTCCAAAGTAACTAAAAAAATATTTTTTTTTCCAAAGTAACTAAAAAAAATTTTTTTTTTCCAAAATAACTAAAAAAATATTTTTTTTTCCAAAGTAACTAAAAAAATATTTTTTTTCCAAAGTAACTAAAAAAATATTTTTTTTTCCAAAGTAACTAAAAAAATATTTTTTTTTCCAAAGTAACTAAAAAAATATTTTTTTTTCCAAAGTAACTAAAAAAATATTTTTTTTTCCAAAGAAACTAAAAAAATATTTTTTTTCCAAAGTAACTAAAAAATTTTTTTTTTTTCCAAAGAAACTAAAAAAATTTTTTTTTTCCAAAGTAACTAAAAAAATATTTTTTTTTCCAAAGAAACTAAAAAAATATTTTTTTTTCCAAAGTAACTAAAAAAATATTTTTTTTCCAAAGTAACTAAAAAAATATTTTTTTCCCCAAAGTAACTAAAAAAATATTTTTTTTTCCAAAGTAACTAAAAAAATATTTTTTTTTCCAAAGTAACTAAAAAAATATTTTTTTTTCCAAAGTAACTAAAAAAATAATTTTTTTTCCAAAGTAACTAAAAAAATATTTTTTTTCCAAAGTAACTAAAAAAATATTTTTTTTTCCAAAGTAACTAAAAAAATATTTTTTTTCCAAAGTAACTAATAAAATATTTTTTTTTCCAAAGTAACTAAAAAAATATTTTTTTTTCCAAAGTAACTAAAAAAATATTTTTTTTTCCAAAGTAACTAAAAAAATATTTTTTTTTCCAAAGTAACTAAAAATATATTTTTTTTTCCAAAGTAACTAAAAAAATATTTTTTTTTCCAAAGTAACTAAAAAAATATTTTTTTTCCAAAGTAACTAAAAAAATATTTTTTTTTCCAAAGAAACTAAAAAAATATTTTTTTTTCCAAAGTAACTAAAAATTTTTTTTTTTTTCCAAAGAAACTAAAAAAATATTTTTTTTTCCAAAGTAACTAAAAAATTATTTTTTTTTCCAAAGAAACTAAAAAAATATTTTTTTTTCCAAAGTAACTAAAAAAAATTTTTTTTTTCCAAAGTGACTAAAAAAATATTTTTTTTCCCAAAGTAACTAAAAAAATATTTTTTTTTCCAAAGTAACTAAAAAATTTTTTTTTTTCCAAAGTAACTAAAAAAATATATTTTTTTCCAAAGTAACTAAAAAAATATTTTTTTTCCCAAAGAAACTAAAAAAATATTTTTTTTTCCAAAGTAACTAAAAAAAATTTTTTTTTTCCAAAGAAACTAAAAAAATATTTTTTTTTCCAAAGTAACTAAAAAATATTTTTTTTTCCAAAGTAACTAAAAAAATATTTTTTTTTCCAAAGTAACTAAAAAAATATTTTTTTTTCCAAAGTAACTAAAAAAATATTTTTTTTTCCAAAGTAACTAAAAAAATATTTTTTTTTTCCAAAGTAACTAAAAAAATATATTTTTTTCCAAAGTAACTAAAAAAATATATTTTTTTCCAAAGTAACTAAAAAAATATTTTTTTTTCCAAAGTAACTAAAAAAATATTTTTTTTTCCAAAGTAACTAAAAAAAATTTGTTTTTTTCCAAAATAACTAAAAAAATATTTTTTTTTCCAAAGTAACTAAAAAAATATTTTTTTTCCAAAGTAACTAAAAAAATATTTTTTTTTCCAAAGTAACTAAAAAAATATTTTTTTTTCCAAAGTAACTAAAAAAATATTTTTTTTTCCAAAGTAACTAAAAAAATATTTTTTTTTCCAAAGAAACTAAAAAAATATTTTTTTTCCAAAGTAACTAAAAAAAAATTTTTTTTTCCAAAGTAACTAAAAAAAATTTTTTTTTCCAAAGTAATTAAAAAAATATTTTTTTTTCCAAAGAAACTAAAAAAATATATTTTTTTCCAAAGTAACTAAAAAAATATTTTTTTTTCCAAAGAAACTAAAAAAATATTTTTTTTTCCAAAGTAACTAAAAAAATTTTTTTTTTTCCAAAGAAACTAAAAAAATATTTTTTTTTCCAAAGTAACTAAAAAAAATATTTTTTTTCCAAAGTAACTAAAAAAATATTTTTTTTTCCAAAGAAACTAAAAAAATATTTTTTTTTCCAAAGTAACTAAAAAAATATTTTTTTTTCCAAAGTAACTAAAAAAATATTTTTTTTTCCAAAGTAACTAAAAAAATATTTTTTTTTCCAAAGAAACTAAAAAAATATATTTTTTTCCAAAGTAACTAAAAAAATATATTTTTTTCCAAAGTAACTAAAAAAATATTTTTTTTTCCAAAGTAACTAAAAAAATATTTTTTTTCCCAAAGAAACTAAAAAAATATTTTTTTTTCCAAAGTAACTAAAAAAAATTTTTTTTTTCCAAAGAAACTAAAAAAATATTTTTTTTTCCAAAGTAACTAAAAAATATTTTTTTTTCCAAAGTAACTAAAAAAATATTTTTTTTTCCAAAGTAACTAAAAAAATATTTTTTTTTCCAAAGTAACTAAAAAAATATTTTTTTTTCCAAAGTAACTAAAAAAATATTTTTTTTTTCCAAAGTAACTAAAAAAATATTTTTTTTTCCAAAGTAACTAAAAAAATATATTTTTTTCCAAAGTAACTAAAAAAATATTTTTTTTTCCAAAGTAACTAAAAAAATATTTTTTTTTCCAAAGTAACTAAAAAAAATTTTTTTTTTCCAAAATAACTAAAAAAATATTTTTTTTTCCAAAGTAACTAAAAAAATATTTTTTTTCCAAAGTAACTAAAAAAATATTTTTTTTTCCAAAGTAACTAAAAAAATATTTTTTTTTCCAAAGTAACTAAAAAAATATTTTTTTTTCCAAAGTAACTAAAAAAAAATTTTTTTTTCCAAAGAAACTAAAAAAATATTTTTTTTCCAAAGTAACTAAAAAATTTTTTTTTTTCCAAAGAAACTAAAAAAATTTTTTTTTTCCAAAGTAACTAAAAAAATATTTTTTTTTCCAAAGAAACTAAAAAAATATTTTTTTTTCCAAAGTAACTAAAAAAATATTTTTTTTTCCAAAGTAACTAAAAAAATATTTTTTTTCCCAAAGTAACTAAAAAAATATTTTTTTTTCCAAAGTAACTAAAAAAATATTTTTTTTTCCAAAGTAACTAAAAAAATATTTTTTTTTCCAAAGTAACTAAAAAAATAATTTTTTTTCCAAAGTAACTAAAAAAATATTTTTTTTCCAAAGTAACTAAAAAAATATTTTTTTTTCCAAAGTAACTAAAAAAATATTTTTTTTCCAAAGTAACTAATAAAATATTTTTTTTTCCAAAGTAACTAAAAAAATATTTTTTTTTCCAAAGTAACTAAAAAAATATTTTTTTTTCCAAAGTAACTAAAAAAATATTTTTTTTTCCAAAGTAACTAAAAATATATATTTTTTTCCAAAGTAACTAAAAAAATATTTTTTTTTCCAAAGTAACTAAAAAAATATTTTTTTTCCAAAGTAACTAAAAAAATATTTTTTTTTCCAAAGAAACTAAAAAAATATTTTTTTTTCCAAAGTAACTAAAAATTTTTTTTTTTTTCCAAAGAAACTAAAAAAATATTTTTTTTTCCAAAGTAACTAAAAAATTATTTTTTTTTCCAAAGAAACTAAAAAAATATTTTTTTTTCCAAAGTAACTAAAAAAAATTTTTTTTTTCCAAAGTGACTAAAAAAATATTTTTTTTCCCAAAGTAACTAAAAAAATATTTTTTTTTCCAAAGTAACTAAAAAATTTTTTTTTTTCCAAAGTAACTAAAAAAATATATTTTTTTCCAAAGTAACTAAAAAAATATTTTTTTTTCCAAAGTAACTAAAAAAATATTTTTTTTTCCAAAGTAACTAAAAAAATATTTTTTTTTCCAAAGTAACTAAAAAAATATTTTTTTTTCCAAAGTAACTAAAAAAATATTTTTTTTTCCAAAGAAACTAAAAAAATATTTTTTTTTCCAAAGTAACTAAAAAAATATTTTTTTTTCCAAAGTAACTAAAAAAATATTTTTTTTTCCAAAGTAACTAAAAAAATATTTTTTTTTCCAAAGAAACTAAAAAAATATTTTTTTTTCCAAAGTAACTAAAAAAAAAAAAATTTTTCCAAAGAAACTAAACAAATATTTTTTTTTCCAAAGTAACTAAAAAAATATTTTTTTTTCCAAAGTAACTAAAAAAATATTTTTTTTTCCAAAGTAACTAAAAAAATATTTTTTTTTCCAAAGTAACTAAAAAAATATTTTTTTTTCCAAAGTAACTAAAAAAATATTTTTTTTTCCAAAGTAACTAAAAAAATATTTTTTTTCCAAAGTAACTAAAAAAATATTTTTTTTTCCAAAGAAACTAAAAAAATATTTTTTTTTTCCAAAGTAACTAAAAAATTATTTTTTTTTCCAAAGAAACTAAAAAAATATTTTTTTTTCCAAAGTAACTAAAAAAATATATTTTTTTCCAAAGTGACTAAAAAAATATTTTTTTTCCCAAAGTAACTAAAAAAATATTTTTTTTTCCAAAGTAACTAAAAAATATTTTTTTTTCCAAAGTAACTAAAAAAATATATTTTTTTCCAAAGTAACTAAAAAAATATTTTTTTTTCCAAAGTAACTAAAAATATATTTTTTTTCCAAAGTAACTAAAAAAATATTTTTTTTTCCAAAGTAACTAAAAAAATATTTTTTTTTCCAAAGTAACTAAAAAAATATTTTTTTTTCCAAAGTAACTAAAAAAATATTTTTTTTTCCAAAGAAACAAAAAAATTTTTTTTTTTCCAAAGTAACTAAAAAAATATTTTTTTTCCAAAGAAACTAAAAAAATATTTTTTTTTCCAAAGTAACTAAAAAAATATTTTTTTTTCCAAAGTAACTAAAAAAATATTTTTTTTTCCAAAGTAACTAAAAAAATATTTTTTTTTCCAAAGTAACTAAAAAAATATTTTTTTTTCCAAAGTAACTAAAAAAATATTTTTTTTTCCAAAGAAACTAAAAAAATATTTTTTTTTCCAAAGTAACTAAAAAAAAAAAAATTTTTCCAAAGAAACTAAAAAAATATTTTTTTTTCCAAAGTAACTAAAAAAATATTTTTTTTTCCAAAGTAACTAAAAAAATATTTTTTTTTCCAAAGTAACTAAAAAAATATTTTTTTTTCCAAAGTAACTAAAAAAATATTTTTTTTTCCAAAGTAACTAAAAAAATATTTTTTTTTCCAAAGTAACTAAAAAAATATTTTTTTTCCAAAGTAACTAAAAAAATATTTTTTTTCCAAAGAAACTAAAAAAATATTTTTTTTTCCAAAGTAACTAAAAAATTATTTTTTTTCCCAAAGAAACTAAAAAAATATTTTTTTTTCCAAAGTAACAAAATTTTTTTTTTTTTTCCAAAGAAACTAAAAAAATATTTTTTTTTCCAAAGTAACTAAAAAAATATATTTTTTTCCAAAGTGACTAAAAAAATATTTTTTTTCCCAAAGTAACTAAAAAAATTTTTTTTTTTCCAAAGTAACTAAAAAAATATATTTTTTTCCAAAGTAACTAAAAAAATATTTTTTTTCCCAAAGAAACTAAAAAAATATTTTTTTTTCCAAAGTAACTAAAAAAAATTTTTTTTTTCCAAAGAAACTAAAAAAATATTTTTTTTTCCAAAGTAACTAAAAAATATTTTTTTTTCCAAAGTAACTAAAAAAATATTTTTTTTTCCAAAGTAACTAAAAAAATATTTTTTTTTCCAAAGTAACTAAAAAAATATTTTTTTTTCCAAAGTAACTAAAAAAATATTTTTTTTTTCCAAAGTAACTAAAAAAATATATTTTTTTCCAAAGTAACTAAAAAAATATATTTTTTTCCAAAGTAACTAAAAAAATATTTTTTTTTCCAAAGTAACTAAAAAAATATTTTTTTTTCCAAAGTAACTAAAAAAAATTTGTTTTTTTCCAAAATAACTAAAAAAATATTTTTTTTTCCAAAGTAACTAAAAAAATATTTTTTTTCCAAAGTAACTAAAAAAATATTTTTTTTTCCAAAGTAACTAAAAAAATATTTTTTTTTCCAAAGTAACTAAAAAAATATTTTTTTTTCCAAAGTAACTAAAAAAATATTTTTTTTTCCAAAGAAACTAAAAAAATATTTTTTTTCCAAAGTAACTAAAAAAAAAATTTTTTTTCCAAAGTAACTAAAAAAAATTTTTTTTTCCAAAGTAACTAAAAAAATATTTTTTTTTCCAAAGAAACTAAAAAAATATATTTTTTTCCAAAGTAACTAAAAAAATATTTTTTTTTCCAAAGAAACTAAAAAAATATTTTTTTTTCCAAAGTAACTAAAAAAATTTTTTTTTTTCCAAAGAAACTAAAAAAATATTTTTTTTTCCAAAGTAACTAAAAAAAATATTTTTTTTCCAAAGTAACTAAAAAAATATTTTTTTTTCCAAAGAAACTAAAAAAATATTTTTTTTTCCAAAGTAACTAAAAAAATATTTTTTTTTCCAAAGTAACTAAAAAAATATTTTTTTTTCCAAAGTAACTAAAAAAATATTTTTTTTTCCAAAGAAACTAAAAAAATATATTTTTTTCCAAAGTAACTAAAAAAATATATTTTTTTCCAAAGTAACTAAAAAAATATTTTTTTTTCCAAAGTAACTAAAAAAATATTTTTTTTCCCAAAGAAACTAAAAAAATATTTTTTTTTCCAAAGTAACTAAAAAAAATTTTTTTTTTCCAAAGAAACTAAAAAAATATTTTTTTTTCCAAAGTAACTAAAAAATATTTTTTTTTCCAAAGTAACTAAAAAAATATTTTTTTTTCCAAAGTAACTAAAAAAATATTTTTTTTTCCAAAGTAACTAAAAAAATATTTTTTTTTCCAAAGTAACTAAAAAAATATTTTTTTTTCCAAAGTAACTAAAAAAATATTTTTTTTTCCAAAGTAACTAAAAAAATATATTTTTTTCCAAAGTAACTAAAAAAATATTTTTTTTTCCAAAGTAACTAAAAAAATATTTTTTTTTCCAAAGTAACTAAAAAAAATTTTTTTTTTCCAAAATAACTAAAAAAATATTTTTTTTTCCAAAGTAACTAAAAAAATATTTTTTTTCCAAAGTAACTAAAAAAATATTTTTTTTTCCAAAGTAACTAAAAAAATATTTTTTTTTCCAAAGTAACTAAAAAAATATTTTTTTTTCCAAAGTAACTAAAAAAATATTTTTTTTTCCAAAGAAACTAAAAAAATATTTTTTTTCCAAAGTAACTAAAAAATTTTTTTTTTTTCCAAAGAAACTAAAAAAAATTTTTTTTTCCAAAGTAACTAAAAAAATATTTTTTTTTCCAAAGAAACTAAAAAAATATTTTTTTTTCCAAAGTAACTAAAAAAATATTTTTTTTTCCAAAGTAACTAAAAAAATATTTTTTTTCCCAAAGTAACTAAAAAAATATTTTTTTTTCCAAAGTAACTAAAAAAATATTTTTTTTTCCAAAGTAACTAAAAAAATATTTTTTTTTCCAAAGTAACTAAAAAAATAATTTTTTTTCCAAAGTATCTAAAAAAATATTTTTTTTCCAAAGTAACTAAAAAAATATTTTTTTTTCCAAAGTAACTAAAAAAATATTTTTTTTCCAAAGTAACTAATAAAATATTTTTTTTTCCAAAGTAACTAAAAAAATATTTTTTTTTCCAAAGTAACTAAAAAAATATTTTTTTTTCCAAAGTAACTAAAAAAATATTTTTTTTTCCAAAGTAACTAAAAATATATTTTTTTTTCCAAAGTAACTAAAAAAATATTTTTTTTTCCAAAGTAACTAAAAAAATATTTTTTTTCCAAAGTAACTAAAAAAATATTTTTTTTTCCAAAGAAACTAAAAAAATATTTTTTTTTCCAAAGTAACTAAAAAATTTTTTTTTTTTCCAAAGAAACTAAAAAAATATTTTTTTTTCCAAAGTAACTAAAAAATTATTTTTTTTTCCAAAGAAACTAAAAAAATATTTTTTTTTCCAAAGTAACTAAAAAATTTTTTTTTTTCCAAAGTAACTAAAAAAATATATTTTTTTCCAAAGTAACTAAAAAAATATTTTTTTTTCCAAAGTAACTAAAAAAATATTTTTTTTTCCAAAGTAACTAAAAAAATATTTTTTTTTCCAAAGTAACTAAAAAAATATTTTTTTTTCCAAAGTAACTAAAAAAATATTTTTTTTTCCAAAGAAACTAAAAAAATATTTTTTTTTCCAAAGTAACTAAAAAAATATTTTTTTTTCCAAAGTAACTAAAAAAATATTTTTTTTTCCAAAGTAACTAAAAAAATATTTTTTTTTCCAAAGAAACTAAAAAAATATTTTTTTTTCCAAAGTAACTAAAAAAAAAAAAATTTTTCCAAAGAAACTAAACAAATATTTTTTTTTCCAAAGTAACTAAAAAAATATTTTTTTTTCCAAAGTAACTAAAAAAATATTTTTTTTTCCAAAGTAACTAAAAAAATATTTTTTTTTCCAAAGTAACTAAAAAAATATTTTTTTTTCCAAAGTAACTAAAAAAATATTTTTTTTTCCAAAGTAACTAAAAAAATATTTTTTTTCCAAAGTAACTAAAAAAATATTTTTTTTTCCAAAGAAACTAAAAAAATATTTTTTTTTTCCAAAGTAACTAAAAAATTATTTTTTTTTCCAAAGAAACTAAAAAAATATTTTTTTTTCCAAAGTAACTAAAAAAATATATTTTTTTCCAAAGTGACTAAAAAAATATTTTTTTTCCCAAAGTAACTAAAAAAATATTTTTTTTTCCAAAGTAACTAAAAAATATTTTTTTTTTCCAAAGTAACTAAAAAAATATATTTTTTTCCAAAGTAACTAAAAAAATATTTTTTTTTCCAAAGTAACTAAAAATATATTTTTTTTCCAAAGTAACTAAAAAAATATTTTTTTTTCCAAAGTAACTAAAAAAATATTTTTTTTTCCAAAGTAACTAAAAAAATATTTTTTTTTCCAAAGTAACTAAAAAAATATTTTTTTTTCCAAAGAAACAAAAAAATTTTTTTTTTTCCAAAGTAACTAAAAAAATATTTTTTTTCCAAAGAAACTAAAAAAATATTTTTTTTTCCAAAGTAACTAAAAAAATATTTTTTTTTCCAAAGTAACTAAAAAAATATTTTTTTTTCCAAAGTAACTAAAAAAATATTTTTTTTTCCAAAGTAACTAAAAAAATATTTTTTTTTCCAAAGTAACTAAAAAAATATTTTTTTTTCCAAAGAAACTAAAAAAATATTTTTTTTTCCAAAGTAACTAAAAAAAAAAAAATTTTTCCAAAGAAACTAAAAAAATATTTTTTTTTCCAAAGTAACTAAAAAAATATTTTTTTTTCCAAAGTAACTAAAAAAATATTTTTTTTTCCAAAGTAACTAAAAAAATATTTTTTTTTCCAAAGTAACTAAAAAAATATTTTTTTTTCCAAAGTAACTAAAAAAATATTTTTTTTTCCAAAGTAACTAAAAAAATATTTTTTTTCCAAAGTAACTAAAAAAATATTTTTTTTCCAAAGAAACTAAAAAAATATTTTTTTTTCCAAAGTAACTAAAAAATTATTTTTTTTTCCAAAGAAACTAAAAAAATATTTTTTTTTCCAAAGTAACAAAATTTTTTTTTTTTTTCCAAAGAAACTAAAAAAATATTTTTTTTTCCAAAGTAACTAAAAAAATATATTTTTTTCCAAAGTGACTAAAAAAATATTTTTTTTCCCAAAGTAACTAAAAAAATATTTTTTTTTCCAAAGTAACTAAAAAATATTTTTTTTTTCCAAAGTAACTAAAAAAATATATTTTTTTCCAAAGTAACTAAAAAAATATTTTTTTTTCCAAAGTAACTAAAAAAATATTTTTTTTCCAAAGTAACTAAAAAAATATTTTTTTTCCAAAGTAACTAAAAAAATATTTTTTTTTCCAAAGTAACTAAAAAAATATTTTTTTTTCCAAAGTAACTAAAAAAATATTTTTTTTTCCAAAGAAACAAAAAAATATTTTTTTTTCCAAAGTAACTAAAAAAATATTTTTTTTCCAAAGAAACTAAAAAAATATTTTTTTTTCCAAAGTAACTAAAAAAATATTTTTTTTTCCAAAGTAACTAAAAAAATATTTTTTTTTCCAAAGAAACTAAAAAAATATTTTTTTTCCAAAGTAACTAAAAAAATATTTTTTTTTCCAAAGTAACTAAAAAAATATTTTTTTTTCCAAAGAAACTAAAAAAATATTTTTTTTTCCAAAGTAACTAAAAAAAATTTTTTTTTTCCAAAGTAACTAAAAATTTTTTTTTTTTCCAAAGTAACTAAAAAAATATTTTTTTCCCAAAGTAACTAAAAAAAAAAAAAATTTCCAAAGTAACTAAAAAATTTTTTTTTTCCCAAAGTAACTAAAAAAATATTTTTTTTTCCAAAGTAACTAAAAAATATTTTTTTTTCCAAAGTAACTAAAAAAATATTTTTTTTTCCAAAGTAACTAAAAAAATATTTTTTTTTCCAAAGTAACTAAAAAAATATTTTTTTTTCCAAAGTAACTAAAAAAATATTTTTTTTTCCAAAGTAACTAAAAAATATTTTTTTTTCCAAAGTAACTAAAAAAATATTTTTTTTTCCAAAGTAACTAAAAAAATATTTTTTTTTCCAAAGTAACTAAAAAAATATTTTTTTTTCCAAAGTAACTAAAAAAATATTTTTTTTTCCAAAGTAACTAAAAAAATATTTTTTTTTCCAAAGTAACTAAAAAAATATTTTTTTTTCCAAAGTAACTAAAAAAAAAAAAATTTTTCCAAAGAAACTAAAAAAATATTTTTTTTTCCAAAGTAACTAAAAAAAAATTTTTTTTTCCAAAGTAACTAAAAAAATATTTTTTTTTCCAAAGAAACTAAAAAAAAAATTTTTTTTCCAAAGTAACTAAAAAAAAATTTTTTTTTCCAAAGTAACTAAAAAATTAGTTTTTTCCCAAAGTAACTAAAAAAATATTTTTTTTTCCAAAGTAACTAAAAAAATATTTTTTTTTCCAAAGTAACTAAAAAAATATTTTTTTTTCCAAAGTAACTAAAAAAATATTTTTTTTTCCAAAGTAACTAAAAAATTTTTTTTTTTTCCAAAGTAACTAAAAAAATATATTTTTTTCCAAAGTAACTAAAAAAATATTTTTTTTCCAAAGTAACTAAAAAAATATTTTTTTTTCCAAAGTAACTAAAAAAATATTTTTTTTTCCAAAATAACTAAAAAAAATATTTTTTTTTCCAAAGTAACTAAAAAAATATTTTTTTTCCAAAGTAACTAAAAAAATATTTTTTTTTCCAAAGTAACTAAAAAAATATTTTTTTTTCCAAAGTAACTAAAAAAAATTTTTTTTTTCCAAAGTAACTAAAAAAATATATTTTTTTCCAAAGTAACTAAAAAAATTTTTTTTTTCCAAAGTAACTAAAAAAATATTTTTTTTTCCAAAGTAACTAAAAAAATATTTTTTTTTCCAAAGTAACTAAAAAAATATTTTTTTTTCCAAAGTAACTAAAAAAATATTTTTTTTCCCAAAGTAACTAAAAAAATATTTTTTTTTCCAAAGAAACTAAAAAAATATTTTTTTTTCCAAAGTAACTAAAAAAATATTTTTTTTTCCAAAGTAACTAAAAAAATATTTTTTTTTCCAAAGTAACTAAAAAAATATTTTTTTTCCCAAAGAAACTAAAAAAATATTTTTTTTTCCAAAGTAACTAAAACATTTTTTTTTTTCCAAAGAAACTAAAAAAATATTTTTTTTTCCAAAGTAACTAAAAAAATATTTTTTTTTCCAAAGTAACTAAAAAAATATTTTTTTTTCCAAAGTAACTAAAAAAATATTTTTTTTTCCAAAGTAACTAAAAAATTTTTTTTTTTCCAAAGTAACTAAAAAAATATTTTTTTTCCAAAGTAACTAAAAAAATATTTTTTTTTCCAAAGTAACTAAAAAAATATTTTGTTTTCCAAAGTAACTAAAAAAATATTTTTTTTTCCAAAATAACTAAAAAAATATTTTTTTTTCCAAAGTAACTAAAAAAATATTTTTTTTTTCCAAAGTAACTAAAAAAATATTTTTTTTTCCAAAGTAACTAAAAAAATATTTTTTTTCCCAAAGTAACTAAAAAAATATTTTTTTTTCCAAAGTAACTAAAAAAATATTTTTTTTTCCAAAGTAACTAAAAAAATATTTTTTTTTCCAAAGTAACTAAAAAAATATTTTTTTTCCAAAGTAACTAAAAAAATATTTTTTTTTCCAAAGTAACTAAAAATATATTTTTTTTTCCAAAGTAACTAAAAAAATATTTTTTTTTCCAAAGAAACTAAAAAAATATTTTTTTTCCAAAGTAACTAAAAAAATATTTTTTTTTCCAAAGAAACTAAAAAAATATTTTTTTTTCCAAAGTAACTAAAAAAATATTTTTTTTCCCAAAGAAACTAAAAAAATATTTTTTTTTCCAAAGTAACTAAAAAAATATTTTTTTTCCAAAGTAACTAAAAAAATATTTTTTTTTCCAAAGAAACTAAAAAAATATTTTTTTTTCCAAAGTAACTAAAAAATTATTTTTTTTTCCAAAGAAACTAAAAAAATATTTTTTTTCCCAAAGTAACTAAAAAAATATTTTTTTTTCCAAAGTAACTAAAAAATATTTTTTTTTTCCAAAGTAACTAAAAAAATATATTTTTTTCCAAAGTAACTAAAAAAATATTTTTTTTTCCAAAGTAACTAAAAAAATATTTTTTTTCCAAAGTAACTAAAAAAATATTTTTTTTTCCAAAGTAACTAAAAAAATATTTTTTTTTCCAAAGTAACTAAAAAAATATTTTTTTTTCCAAAGTAACTAAAAAAATATTTTTTTTTCCAAAGTAACTAAAAAAATATTTTTTTTTCCAAAGTAACTAAAAAAATATTTTTTTTTCCAAAGAAACTAAAAAAATATTTTTTTTTCCAAAGTAACTAAAAAAATATTTTTTTTTCCAAAGTAACTAAAAAAATATTTTTTTTTCCAAAGTAACTAAAAAAATATTTTTTTTTCCAAAGAAACTAAAAAAATATTTTTTTTTCCAAAGTAACTAAAAAAAAAAAATTTTTTCCAAAGAAACTAAAAAAATATTTTTTTTTCCAAAGTAACTAAAAAAAATTTTTTTTTTCCAAAGTAACTAAAAAAATATTTTTTTTCCAAAGTAACTAAAAAAATATTTTTTTTCCCAAAGAAACTAAAAAAATATTTTTTTTTCCAAAGTAACTAAAAAAATTTTTTTTTTCCAAAGAAACTAAAAAAATTTTTTTTTTTCCAAAGTAACTAAAAAAATATTTTTTTTTTCAAAGTAACTAAAAAAATATTTTTTTTTCCAAAGTAACTAAAAAAATATTTTTTTTTCCAAAGTAACTAAAAAAATATTTTTTTTCCAAAGTAACTAAAAAAATATTTTTTTTCCAAAGTAACTAAAAAAATATTTTTTTTTCCAAAGTAACTAAAAAAATATTTTTTTTCCAAAGTAACTAAAAAAATATTTTTTTTTCCAAAGAAACTAAAAAAATATTTTTTTTTCCAAAGTAACTAAAAAAACTTTTTTTTTTCCAAAGTAACTAAAAAATTATTTTTTTTCCCAAGGTAACTAAAAAAATATTTTGTTTTCCAAAGTAACTAAAAAAATATTTTTTTTTCCAAAATAACTAAAAAAATATTTTTTTTTCCAAAGTAACTAAAAAAATATTTTTTTTCCAAAGTAACTAAAAAAATATTTTTTTTCCAAAGAAACTAAAAAAATATTTTTTTTCCCAAAGTAACTAAAAAAAATATTTTTTTTCCAAAGTAACTAAAAAAATATTTTTTTTTCCAAAGAAACTAAAAAAATATTTTTTTTCCAAAGTAACTAAAAAAAAATATTTTTTTTCCAAAGTAACTAAAAAAAATTTTTTTTTCCAAAGTAACTAAAAAAATATTTTTTTTTCCAAAGAAACTAAAAAAATATATTTTTTTCCAAAGTAACTAAAAAAATATTTTTTTTTCCAAAGAAACTAAAAAAATATATTTTTTTCCAAAGTAACTAAAAAAATATATTTTTTTCCAAAGTAACTAAAAAAATATTTTTTTTTCCAAAGTAACTAAAAAAATATTTTTTTTCCCAAAGAAACTAAAAAAATATTTTTTTTTCCAAAGTAACTAAAAAAAATTTTTTTTTTCCAAAGAAACTAAAAAAATATTTTTTTTTCCAAAGTAACTAAAAAATATTTTTTTTTCCAAAGTAACTAAAAAAATATTTTTTTTTCCAAAGTAACTAAAAAAATATTTTTTTTTCCAAAGTAACTAAAAAAATATTTTTTTTTCCAAAGTAACTAAAAAAATATTTTTTTTTTCCAAAGTAACTAAAAAATTTTTTTTTTTTCCAAAGTAACTAAAAAAATATTTTTTTTTCCAAAGTAACTAAAAAAATATTTTTTTTTCCAAAGTAACTAAAAAAATATTTTTTTTTCCAAAGTAACTAAAAAAAAATTTTTTTTTCCAAAATAACTAAAAAAATATTTTTTTTTCCAAAGTAACTAAAAAAATATTTTTTTTCCAAAGTAACTAAAAAAATATTTTTTTTTCCAAAGTAACTAAAAAAATATTTTTTTTCCAAAGTAACTAAAAAAATATTTTTTTTTCCAAAGTAACTAAAAAAATATTTTTTTTTCCAAAGAAACTAAAAAAATATTTTTTTTCCAAAGTAACTAAAAAATTTTTTTTTTTTCCAAAGAAACTAAAAAAATTTTTTTTTTCCAAAGTAACTAAAAAAATATTTTTTTTTCCAAAGAAACTAAAAAAATATTTTTTTTTCCAAAGTAACTAAAAAAATATTTTTTTTTCCAAAGTAACTAAAAAAATATTTTTTTTCCCAAAGTAACTAAAAAAATATTTTTTTTTCCAAAGTAACTAAAAAAATATTTTTTTTTCCAAAGTAACTAAAAAAATATTTTTTTTTCCAAAGTAACTAAAAAAATAATTTTTTTTCCAAAGTAACTAAAAAAATATTTTTTTTCCAAAGTAACTAAAAAAATATTTTTTTTTCCAAAGTAACTAAAAAAATATTTTTTTTCCAAAGTAACTAATAAAATATTTTTTTTTCCAAAGTAACTAAAAAAATATTTTTTTTTCCAAAGTAACTAAAAAAATATTTTTTTTTCCAAAGTAACTAAAAAAATATTTTTTTTTCCAAAGTAACTAAAAATATATTTTTTTTTCCAAAGTAACTAAAAAAATATTTTTTTTTCCAAAGTAACTAAAAAAATATTTTTTTTCCAAAGTAACTAAAAAAATATTTTTTTTTCCAAAGAAACTAAAAAAATATTTTTTTTTCCAAAGTAACTAAAAAATTTTTTTTTTTTCCAAAGAAACTAAAAAAATATTTTTTTTTCCAAAGTAACTAAAAAATTATTTTTTTTTCCAAAGAAACTAAAA
>NW_027634996.1:0-33024 GCF_949748355.1 Melanostigma gelatinosum
GTTACTTTGGAAAAAAAAATATTTTTTTAGTTACTTTGGAAAAAAAAATATTTTTTTAGTTACTTTGGAAAAAAAGTTACTTTTTTAGTTACTTTGGAAAAAAAATATTTTTTTAGTTACTTTGGAAAAAAAAAATTTTTTTTAGTTACTTTGGAAAAAAAAAATTTTTTTAGTTACTTTGGAAAAAAATATATTTTTTTAGTTACTTTGGAAAAAAAAATATTTTTTTAGTTACTTTGGAAAAAAAAATATTTTTTTAGTTACTTTGGAAAAAAAAATATTTTTTTAGTTACTTTGGAAAAAAAAATATTTTTTTAGTTACTTTGGAAAAAAAAATTTTTTTTAGTTACTTTGGAAAAAAAAATATTTTTTTAGTTACTTTGGAAAAAAAGTTACTTTTTTAGTTACTTTGGAAAAAAAGTTACTCTTTTAGTTACTTTGGAAAAAAAAATATTTTTTTAGTTACTTTGGAAAAAAATATTTTTTTTTAGTTACTTTGGAAAAAAAGTTACTTTTTTAGTTACTTTGGAAAAAAAGTTACTTTTTTAGTTACTTTGGAAAAAAAGTTACTTTTTTAGTTACTTTGGAAAAAAAGTTACTTTTTTAGTTACTTTGGAAAAAAAGTTACTTTTTTAGTTACTTTGGAAAACAAATATATTTTTTAGTTACTTTGGAAAAAAAAATATTTTTTTAGTTACTTTGGAAAAAAAAATATTTTTTTAGTTACTTTGGAAAAAAAGTTACTTTTTTAGTTACTTTGGAAAAAAAAATATTTTTTTAGTTACTTTGGAAAAAAAGTTACTTTTTTAGTTACTTTGTAAAAAAAAATATTTTTTTAGTTACTTTGGGGAAAAAAATATTTTTTTAGTTACTTTGGAAATTTTTTTTTTTTTTTAGTTACTTTGGAAAAAAATATTTTTTTTTAGTTACTTTGGAAAAAGAAATATTTTTTTAGTTACTTTGGAAAAAAAAATATTTTTTTAGTTACTTTGGAAAAAAAAATATTTTTTTAGTTACTTTGGAAAAAAAGTTACTTTTTTAGTTACTTTGGAAAAAAAGTTACTTTTTTAGTTACTTTGGAAAAAAATATATTTTTTTAGTTACTTTGGAAAAAAAGTTACTTTTTTAGTTACTTTGTAAAAAAAAGTTACTTTTTTAGTTACTTTGGAAAAAAAATTACTTTTTTAGTTACTTTGTAAAATAAGTTACTTTTTTAGTTACTTTGGAAAAAAAGTTACTTTTTTAGTTACTCTGGAAAAAAAGTTACTTTTTTAGTTACTTTGGAAAAAAAGTTACTTTTTTAGTTACTTTGGAAAAAAAGTTACTTTTTTAGTTACTTTGGAAAAAAATATATTTTTTTAGTTACTTTGGAAAAAAAGTTACTTTTTTAGTTACTTTGTAAAAAAAAGTTACTTTTTTAGTTACTTTGGAAAAAAAATTACTTTTTTAGTTACTTTGTAAAATAAGTTACTTTTTTAGTTACTTTGGAAAAAAAGTTACTTTTTTAGTTACTCTGGAAAAAAAGTTACTTTTTTAGTTACTTTGTAAAAAAAATTACTTTTTTAGTTACTTTGTAAAAAAAGTTACTTTTTTAGTTACTTTGTAAAAAAAAATATTTTTTTAGTTACTTTGGGGGAAAAAATATTTTTTTAGTTACTTTGGAAAAAAATATATTTTTTTAGTTACTTTGGAAAAAAATATTTTTTTTTAGTTACTTTGGAAAAAAAAAAAAAATTTTTAGTTACTTTGGAAAAAAAAATTTTTTTTTAGTTACTTTGGAAAAAAAAATATTTTTTTAGTTACTTTGGAAAAAAAAATATTTTTTTAGTTACTTTGGAAAAAAAAAATATTTTTTTAGTTACTTTGGAAATTTTTTTTTTTTTTTAGTTACTTTGGAAAAAAATATATTTTTTTAGTTACTTTGGAAAAAAATTTTTTTTTTTAGTTACTTTGGAAAATTTTTTTTTTTTTTAGTTACTTTGGAAAACAAAATTTTTTTTTAGTTACTTTGGAAAAAAAAATATTTTTTTAGTTACTTTGGAAAAAAAAATATTTTTTTAGTTACTTTGGAAAAAAAAATTTTTTTTAGTTACTTTGGAAAAAAAAATTTTTTTTTAGTTACTTTGGAAAAAAAAGTTACTTTTTTAGTTACTTTGGAAAAAAAATTACTTTTTTAGTTACTTTGTAAAAAAAGTTACTTTTTTAGTTACTTTGTAAAAAAAAGTTACTTTTTTAGTTACTTTGGAAAAAAAATTACTTTTTTAGTTACTTTGTAAAAAAAAGTTACTTTTTTAGTTACTTTGGAAAAAAAGTTACTTTTTTAGTTACTCTGGAAAAAAAGTTACTTTTTTAGTTACTTTGGAAAAAAAATTACTTTTTTAGTTACTTTGTAAAAAAAGTTACTTTTTTAGTTACTTTGGAAAAAAAAAAATTTTTTTAGTTACTTTGGAAAAAAAAATATTTTTTTAGTTACTTTGGAAAAAAAAATATTTTTTTAGTTACTTTGGGGAAAAAAATATTTTTTTAGTTACTTTGGAAAAAAAAAATATTTTTTTAGTTACTTTGGAAAAAAAAATATTTTTTTAGTTACTTTGGAAAAAAATATATTTTTTTAGTTACTTTGGAAAAAAATATATTTTTTTAGTTACTTTGGAAAAAAAAATATTTTTTTAGTTACTTTGGAAAAAAAAATATTTTTTTAGTTACTTTGGAAAAAAAGTTACTTTTTTAGTTACTTTGGAAAAAAAGTTACTCTTTTAGTTACTTTGGAAAAAAAAATATTTTTTTAGTTACTTTGGAAAAAAATATTTTTTTTTAGTTACTTTGGAAAAAAAGTTACTTTTTTAGTTACTTTGGAAAAAAAGTTACTTTTTTAGTTACTTTGGAAAAAAAGTTACTTTTTTAGTTACTTTGGAAAAAAAGTTACTTTTTTAGTTACTTTGGAAAAAAAGTTACTTTTTTAGTTACTTTGGAAAACAAATATATTTTTTAGTTACTTTGGAAAAAAAAATATTTTTTTAGTTACTTTGGAAAAAAAAATATTTTTTTAGTTACTTTGGAAAAAAAGTTACTTTTTTAGTTACTTTGGAAAAAAAAATATTTTTTTAGTTACTTTGGAAAAAAAGTTACTTTTTTAGTTACTTTGTAAAAAAAAATATTTTTTTAGTTACTTTGGGGAAAAAAATATTTTTTTAGTTACTTTGGAAAAAAATATTTTTTTTTAGTTACTTTGGAAAAAGAAATATTTTTTTAGTTACTTTGGAAAAAAAAATATTTTTTTAGTTACTTTGGAAAAAAAAATATTTTTTTAGTTACTTTGGAAAAAAAGTTACTTTTTTAGTTACTTTGGAAAAAAAAATATTTTTTTAGTTACTTTGGAAAAAAAGTTACTTTTTTAGTTACTTTGTAAAAAAAAATATTTTTTTAGTTACTTTGGGGAAAAAAATATTTTTTTAGTTACTTTGGAAAAAAATATTTTTTTTTAGTTACTTTGGAAAAAGAAATATTTTTTTAGTTACTTTGGAAAAAAAAATATTTTTTTAGTTACTTTGGAAAAAAAAATATTTTTTTAGTTACTTTGGAAAAAAAGTTACTTTTTTAGTTACTTTGGAAAAAAAGTTACTTTTTTAGTTACTTTGGAAAAAAAAATATATTTTTTAGTTACTTTGGAAAAAAAGTTACTTTTTTAGTTACTTTGTAAAAAAAAGTTACTTTTTTAGTTACTTTGGAAAAAAAATTACTTTTTTAGTTACTTTGTAAAATAAGTTACTTTTTTAGTTACTTTGGAAAAAAAGTTACTTTTTTAGTTACTCTGGAAAAAAAGTTACTTTTTTAGTTACTTTGGAAAAAAAGTTACTTTTTTAGTTACTTTGGAAAAAAAGTTACTTTTTTAGTTACTTTGGAAAAAAATATATTTTTTTAGTTACTTTGGAAAAAAAGTTACTTTTTTAGTTACTTTGTAAAAAAAAGTTACTTTTTTAGTTACTTTGGAAAAAAAATTACTTTTTTAGTTACTTTGTAAAATAAGTTACTTTTTTAGTTACTTTGGAAAAAAAGTTACTTTTTTAGTTACTCTGGAAAAAAAGTTACTTTTTTAGTTACTTTGGAAAAAAAATTACTTTTTTAGTTACTTTGTAAAAAAAGTTACTTTTTTAGTTACTTTGTAAAAAAAAATATTTTTTTAGTTACTTTGGGGGAAAAAATATTTTTTTAGTTACTTTGGAAAAAAATATATTTTTTTAGTTACTTTGTAAAAAAAAGTTACTTTTTTAGTTACTTTGGAAAAAAAATTACTTTTTTAGTTACTTTGTAAAATAAGTTACTTTTTTAGTTACTTTGGAAAAAAAGTTACTTTTTTAGTTACTCTGGAAAAAAAGTTACTTTTTTAGTTACTTTGTAAAAAAAATTACTTTTTTAGTTACTTTGTAAAAAAAGTTACTTTTTTAGTTACTTTGTAAAAAAAAATATTTTTTTAGTTACTTTGGGGGAAAAAATATTTTTTTAGTTACTTTGGAAAAAAATATATTTTTTTAGTTACTTTGGAAAAAAATATTTTTTTTTAGTTACTTTGGAAAAAAAAAAAAAATTTTTAGTTACTTTGGAAAAAAAAATTTTTTTTTAGTTACTTTGGAAAAAAAAATATTTTTTTAGTTACTTTGGAAAAAAAAATATTTTTTTAGTTACTTTGGAAAAAAAAAATATTTTTTTAGTTACTTTGGAAATTTTTTTTTTTTTTTAGTTACTTTGGAAAAAAATATATTTTTTTAGTTACTTTGGAAAAAAATTTTTTTTTTTAGTTACTTTGGAAAATTTTTTTTTTTTTTAGTTACTTTGGAAAACAAAATTTTTTTTTAGTTACTTTGGAAAAAAAAATATTTTTTTAGTTACTTTGGAAAAAAAAATATTTTTTTAGTTACTTTGGAAAAAAAAATTTTTTTTAGTTACTTTGGAAAAAAAAATTTTTTTTTAGTTACTTTGGAAAAAAAAGTTACTTTTTTAGTTACTTTGGAAAAAAAATTACTTTTTTAGTTACTTTGGAAAAAAAGTTACTTTTTTAGTTACTTTGTAAAAAAAAGTTACTTTTTTAGTTACTTTGGAAAAAAAATTACTTTTTTAGTTACTTTGTAAAAAAAAGTTACTTTTTTAGTTACTTTGGAAAAAAAGTTACTTTTTTAGTTACTCTGGAAAAAAAGTTACTTTTTTAGTTACTTTGGAAAAAAAATTACTTTTTTAGTTACTTTGTAAAAAAAGTTACTTTTTTAGTTACTTTGGAAAAAAAAAAATTTTTTTAGTTACTTTGGAAAAAAAAATATTTTTTTAGTTACTTTGGAAAAAAAAATATTTTTTTAGTTACTTTGGGGAAAAAAATATTTTTTTAGTTACTTTGGAAAAAAAAAATATTTTTTTAGTTACTTTGGAAAAAAAAATATTTTTTTAGTTACTTTGGAAAAAAAAATATTTTTTTAGTTACTTTGGAAAAAAATATATTTTTTTAGTTACTTTGGAAAAAAAAATATTTTTTTAGTTACTTTGGAAAAAAAAATATTTTTTTAGTTACTTTGGAAAAAAAGTTACTTTTTTAGTTACTTTGGAAAAAAAGTTACTCTTTTAGTTACTTTGGAAAAAAAAATATTTTTTTAGTTACTTTGGAAAAAAATATTTTTTTTTAGTTACTTTGGAAAAAAAGTTACTTTTTTAGTTACTTTGGAAAAAAAGTTACTTTTTTAGTTACTTTGGAAAAAAAGTTACTTTTTTAGTTACTTTGGAAAAAAAGTTACTTTTTTAGTTACTTTGGAAAAAAAGTTACTTTTTTAGTTACTTTGGAAAACAAATATATTTTTTAGTTACTTTGGAAAAAAAAATATTTTTTTAGTTACTTTGGAAAAAAAAATATTTTTTTAGTTACTTTGGAAAAAAAGTTACTTTTTTAGTTACTTTGGAAAAAAAAATATTTTTTTAGTTACTTTGGAAAAAAAGTTACTTTTTTAGTTACTTTGTAAAAAAAAATATTTTTTTAGTTACTTTGGGGAAAAAAATATTTTTTTAGTTACTTTGGAAAAAAATATTTTTTTTTAGTTACTTTGGAAAAAGAAATATTTTTTTAGTTACTTTGGAAAAAAAAATATTTTTTTAGTTACTTTGGAAAAAAAAATATTTTTTTAGTTACTTTGGAAAAAAAGTTACTTTTTTAGTTACTTTGGAAAAAAAAATATTTTTTTAGTTACTTTGGAAAAAAAGTTACTTTTTTAGTTACTTTGTAAAAAAAAATATTTTTTTAGTTACTTTGGGGAAAAAAATATTTTTTTAGTTACTTTGGAAAAAAATATTTTTTTTTAGTTACTTTGGAAAAAGAAATATTTTTTTAGTTACTTTGGAAAAAAAAATATTTTTTTAGTTACTTTGGAAAAAAAAATATTTTTTTAGTTACTTTGGAAAAAAAGTTACTTTTTTAGTTACTTTGGAAAAAAAGTTACTTTTTTAGTTACTTTGGAAAAAAAAATATATTTTTTAGTTACTTTGGAAAAAAAGTTACTTTTTTAGTTACTTTGTAAAAAAAAGTTACTTTTTTAGTTACTTTGGAAAAAAAATTACTTTTTTAGTTACTTTGTAAAATAAGTTACTTTTTTAGTTACTTTGGAAAAAAAGTTACTTTTTTAGTTACTCTGGAAAAAAAGTTACTTTTTTAGTTACTTTGGAAAAAAAGTTACTTTTTTAGTTACTTTGGAAAAAAAGTTACTTTTTTAGTTACTTTGGAAAAAAATATATTTTTTTAGTTACTTTGGAAAAAAAGTTACTTTTTTAGTTACTTTGTAAAAAAAAGTTACTTTTTTAGTTACTTTGGAAAAAAAATTACTTTTTTAGTTACTTTGTAAAATAAGTTACTTTTTTAGTTACTTTGGAAAAAAAGTTACTTTTTTAGTTACTCTGGAAAAAAAGTTACTTTTTTAGTTACTTTGGAAAAAAAATTACTTTTTTAGTTACTTTGTAAAAAAAGTTACTTTTTTAGTTACTTTGTAAAAAAAAATATTTTTTTAGTTACTTTGGGGGAAAAAATATTTTTTTAGTTACTTTGGAAAAAAATATATTTTTTTAGTTACTTTGGAAAAAAATATATTTTTTTAGTTACTTTGGAAAAAAAAAAAAATTTTTTAGTTACTTTGGAAAAAAAAAATTTTTTTTAGTTACTTTGGAAAAAAAAATATTTTTTTAGTTACTTTGGAAAAAAAAATATTTTTTTAGTTACTTTGGAAAAAAAAAATATTTTTTTAGTTACTTTGGAAATTTCTTTTTTTTTTTAGTTACTTTGGAAAAAAATATATTTTTTTAGTTACTTTGGAAAATTTTTTTTTTTTTTAGTTACTTTGGAAAATTTTTTTTTTTTTTAGTTACTTTGGAAAACAAAATTTTTTTTTAGTTACTTTGGAAAAAAAAATATTTTTTTAGTTACTTTGGAAAAAAAAATATTTTTTTAGTTACTTTGGAAGAAAAAATTTTTTTTAGTTACTTTGGAAAAAAAAAATTTTTTTTAGTTACTTTGGAAAAAAAAGTTACTTTTTTAGTTACTTTGGAAAAAAAATTACTTTTTTAGTTACTTTGTAAAAAAAGTTACTTTTTTAGTTACTTTGTAAAAAAAAGTTACTTTTTTAGTTACTTTGGAAAAAAAATTACTTTTTTAGTTACTTTGTAAAAAAAAGTTACTTTTTTAGTTACTTTGGAAAAAAAGTTACTTTTTTAGTTACTCTGGAAAAAAAGTTACTTTTTTAGTTACTTTGGAAAAAAAATTACTTTTTTAGTTACTTTGTAAAAAAAGTTACTTTTTTAGTTACTTTGGAAAAAAAAAATTTTTTTAGTTACTTTGGAAAAAAAAATATTTTTTTAGTTACTTTGGAAAAAAAAATATTTTTTTAGTTACTTTGGGGAAAAAAATATTTTTTTAGTTACTTTGGAAAAAAAAAATATTTTTTTAGTTACTTTGGAAAAAAAAATATTTTTTTAGTTACTTTGGAAAAAAATATATTTTTTTAGTTACTTTGGAAAAAAATATATTTTTTTAGTTACTTTGGAAAAAAATATATATTTTTTTAGTTACTTTGGAAAAAATAATATTTTTTTAGTTACTTTGGAAAAAAAAATATTTTTTTAGTTACTTTGGAAAAAGAAATTTTTTTTAGTTACTTTGGAAAAAAAAATATTTTTTTAGTTACTTTGGAAAAAAAAATATTTTTTTAGTTACTTTGGAAAAAAAGTTACTTTTTTAGTTACTTTGGAAAAAAAAATATTTTTTTAGTTACTTTGGAAAAAAAAAATTTTTTTTAGTTACTTTGGAAAAAAAAATATTTTTTTAGTTACTTTGGAAAAAAATATATTTTTTTAGTTACTTTGGAAAAAAAAATATTTTTTTAGTTACTTTGGGAAAAAAAATATTTTTTTAGTTACTTTGGAAAAAAAAATATTTTTTTAGTTACTTTGGAAAAAAAGTTACTTTTTTAGTTACTTTGGAAAAAAAGTTACTCTTTTAGTTACTTTGGAAAAAAAAATATTTTTTTAGTTACTTTGGAAAAAAATATTTTTTTTTAGTTACTTTGGAAAAAAAGTTACTTTTTTAGTTACTTTGGAAAAAAATATATTTTTTTAGTTACTTTGGAAAAAAAGTTACTTTTTTAGTTACTTTGTAAAAAAAAGTTACTTTTTTAGTTACTTTGGAAAAAAAATTACTTTTTTAGTTACTTTGTAAAATAAGTTACTTTTTTAGTTACTTTGGAAAAAAAGTTACTTTTTTAGTTACTCTGGAAAAAAAGTTACTTTTTTAGTTACTTTGGAAAAAAAATTACTTTTTTAGTTACTTTGTAAAAAAAGTTACTTTTTTAGTTACTTTGTAAAAAAAAATATTTTTTTAGTTACTTTGGGGGAAAAAATATTTTTTTAGTTACTTTGGAAAAAAATATTTTTTTTTAGTTACTTTGGAAAAAAATATTTTTTTTTAGTTACTTTGGAAAAAAAAATTTTTTTTAGTTACTTTGGAAAAAAAAAAAATTTTTTTAGTTACTTTGGAAAAAAAAATATATTTTTTAGTTACTTTGGAAAAAAAAATATTTTTTTAGTTACTTTGGAAAAAAAAATATTTTTTTAGTTACTTTGGAAAAAAAAAATATTTTTTTAGTTACTTTGGAAAATTTTTTTTTTTTTTAGTTACTTTGGAAAAAAAAATATTTTTTTAGTTACTTTGGAAAAAAAATTTTTTTTTTAGTTACTTTGGAAAAAAAATTTTTTTTTTAGTTACTTTGGAAAACAACATTTTTTTTAGTTACTTTGGAAAAAAAAATATTTTTTTAGTTACTTTGGAAAAAAAAATATTTTTTTAGTTACTTTGGAAAAAAAAAATTTTTTTTAGTTACTTTGGAAAAAAAAATTTTTTTTTAGTTACTTTGGAAAAAAAAGTTACTTTTTTAGTTACTTTGGAAAAAAAATTACTTTTTTAGTTACTTTGTAAAAAAAGTTACTTTTTTAGTTACTTTGTAAAAAAAAGTTACTTTTTTAGTTACTTTGGAAAAAAAATTACTTTTTTAGTTACTTTGTAAAAAAAAGTTACTTTTTTAGTTACTTTGGAAAAAAAGTTACTTTTTTAGTTACTCTGGAAAAAAAGTTACTTTTTTAGTTACTTTGGAAAAAAAATTACTTTTTTAGTTACTTTGTAAAAAAAGTTACTTTTTTAGTTACTTTGGAAAAAAAAAATATTTTTTTAGTTACTTTGGAAAAAAAAATATTTTTTTAGTTACTTTGGAAAAAAAAATATTTTTTTAGTTACTTTGGGGAAAAAAATATTTTTTTAGTTACTTTGGAAAAAAAATATATTTTTTTAGTTACTTTGGAAAAAAAAATATTTTTTTAGTTACTTTGGAAAAAAATATATTTTTTTAGTTACTTTGGAAAAAAATATATTTTTTTAGTTACTTTGGAAAAAAATATATTTTTTTAGTTACTTTGGAAAAAATAATATTTTTTTAGTTACTTTGGAAAAAAAATATTTTTTTAGTTACTTTGGAAAAAGAATTTTTTTTTTAGTTACTTTGGAAAAAAAAATATTTTTTTAGTTACTTTGGAAAAAAAAATATTTTTTTAGTTACTTTGGAAAAAAAGTTACTTTTTTAGTTACTTTGGAAAAAAAAATATTTTTTTAGTTACTTTGGAAAAAAAAAATTTTTTTTAGTTACTTTGGAAAAAAAAATATTTTTTTAGTTACTTTGGAAAAAAATATATTTTTTTAGTTACTTTGGAAAAAAAAATATTTTTTTAGTTACTTTGGAAAAAAAAATATTTTTTTAGTTACTTTGGAAAAAAAAAAATTTTTTTAGTTACTTTGGAAAAAAAAATATTTTTTTAGTTACTTTGGAAAAAAAAATATTTTTTTAGTTACTTTGGAAAAAAAAATATTTTTTTAGTTACTTTGGAAAAAAAGTTACTTTTTTAGTTACTTTGGAAAAAAAGTTACTCTTTTAGTTACTTTGGAAAAAAAAATATTTTTTTAGTTACTTTGGAAAAAAATATTTTTTTTTAGTTACTTTGGAAAAAAAGTTACTTTTTTAGTTACTTTGGAAAAAAAGTTACTTTTTTAGTTACTTTGGAAAAAAAGTTACTTTTTTAGTTACTTTGGAAAAAAAGTTACTTTTTTAGTTACTTTGGAAAAAAAGTTACTTTTTTAGTTACTTTGGAAAAAAAAAATATTTTTTAGTTACTTTGGAAAAAAAAAAATTTTTTTAGTTACTTTGGAAAAAAAAATATTTTTTTAGTTACTTTGGAAAAAAAGTTACTTTTTTAGTTACTTTGGAAAAAAATATATTTTTTTAGTTACTTTGGAAAAAAAAATTTTTTTTTAGTTACTTTGGAAAAAAATTTTTTTTTTTAGTTACTTTGGAAAACAACATTTTTTTTTAGTTACTTTGGAAAAAAAAATATTTTTTTAGTTACTTTGGAAAAAAAAATATTTTTTTAGTTACTTTGGAAAAAAAATATTTTTTTTAGTTACTTTGGAAAAAAAAAATTTTTTTTAGTTACTTTGGAAAAAAAAGTTACTTTTTTAGTTACTTTGGAAAAAAAATTACTTTTTTAGTTACTTTGTAAAAAAAGTTACTTTTTTAGTTACTTTGTAAAAAAAAGTTACTTTTTTAGTTACTTTGGAAAAAAAATTACTTTTTTAGTTACTTTGTAAAAAAAAGTTACTTTTTTAGTTACTTTGGAAAAAAAGTTACTTTTTTAGTTACTCTGGAAAAAAAGTTACTTTTTTAGTTACTTTGGAAAAAAAATTACTTTTTTAGTTACTTTGTAAAAAAAGTTACTTTTTTAGTTACTTTGGAAAAAAAAATATTTTTTTAGTTACTTTGGAAAAAAAAATATTTTTTTAGTTACTTTGGAAAAAAAAATATTTTTTTAGTTACTTTGGGGAAAAAAATATTTTTTTAGTTACTTTGGAAAAAAAATATATTTTTTTAGTTACTTTGGAAAAAAAAATATTTTTTTAGTTACTTTGGAAAAAAATATATTTTTTTAGTTACTTTGGAAAAAAATATATTTTTTTAGTTACTTTGGAAAAAAATATATTTTTTTAGTTACTTTGGAAAAAATAATATTTTTTTAGTTACTTTGGAAAAAAAATATTTTTTTAGTTACTTTGGAAAAAGAATTTTTTTTTTAGTTACTTTGGAAAAAAATATATTTTTTTAGTTACTTTGGAAAAAAAAATATTTTTTTAGTTACTTTGGAAAAAAAGTTACTTTTTTAGTTACTTTGGAAAAAAAAATATTTTTTTAGTTACTTTGGAAAAAAAAAATTTTTTTTAGTTACTTTGGAAAAAAAAATATTTTTTTAGTTACTTTGGAAAAAAATATATTTTTTTAGTTACTTTGGAAAAAAAAATATTTTTTTAGTTACTTTGGAAAAAAAAATATTTTTTTAGTTACTTTGGAAAAAAAAAAATTTTTTTAGTTACTTTGGAAAAAAAAATATTTTTTTAGTTACTTTGGAAAAAAAAATATTTTTTTAGTTACTTTGGAAAAAAAAATATTTTTTTAGTTACTTTGGAAAAAAAGTTACTTTTTTAGTTACTTTGGAAAAAAAGTTACTCTTTTAGTTACTTTGGAAAAAAAAATATTTTTTTAGTTACTTTGGAAAAAAATATTTTTTTTTAGTTACTTTGGAAAAAAAGTTACTTTTTTAGTTACTTTGGAAAAAAAGTTACTTTTTTAGTTACTTTGGAAAAAAAGTTACTTTTTTAGTTACTTTGGAAAAAAAGTTACTTTTTTAGTTACTTTGGAAAAAAAGTTACTTTTTTAGTTACTTTGGAAAAAAAAAAAATTTTTTAGTTACTTTGGAAAAAAAAATATTTTTTTAGTTACTTTGGAAAAAAAAATATTTTTTTAGTTACTTTGGAAAAAAAGTTACTTTTTTAGTTACTTTGGAAAAAAAAATATTTTTTTAGTTACTTTGGAAAAAAGTTACTTTTTTAGTTACTTTGTAAAAAAAAATATTTTTTTAGTTACTTTGGGGAAAAAAATATTTTTTTAGTTACTTGGAAAAAATTTTTTTTTTTTAGTTACTTTGGAAAAAAATATTTTTTTTAGTTACTTTGGAAAAAGAAATATTTTTTTAGTTACTTTGGAAAAAAAAATATTTTTTTAGTTACTTTGGAAAAACAAATATTTTTTTAGTTACTTTGGAAAAAAAAATATTTTTTTAGTTACTTTGGAAAAAAAAAATATTTTTTTAGTTACTTTGGAAAATTTTTTTTTTTTTTAGTTACTTTGGAAAAAAAAATATTTTTTTAGTTACTTTGGAAAATTTTTTTTTTTTTTAGTTACTTTGGAAAAAAAATTTTTTTTTAGTTACTTTGGAAAACAAAATTTCTTTTTAGTTACTTTGGAAAAAAAAATATTTTTTTAGTTACTTTGGAAAAAAAAAAATTTTTTTAGTTACTTTGGAAAAAAAAAAATTTTTTTAGTTACTTTGGAAAAAAAGTTACTTTTTTAGTTACTTTGGAAAAAAAAATATTTTTTTAGTTACTTTGGAAAAAAAGTTACTTTTTTAGTTACTTTGTAAAAAAAAATATTTTTTTAGTTACTTTGGGGAAAAAAATATTTTTTTAGTTACTTTGGAAAAAATTTTTTTTTTTTAGTTACTTTGGAAAAAAATATTTTTTTTTAGTTACTTTGGAAAAAGAAATATTTTTTTAGTTACTTTGGAAAAAAAAATATTTTTTTAGTTACTTTGGAAAAAAAAATATTTTTTTAGTTACTTTGGAAAAAAAAATATTTTTTTAGTTACTTTGGAAAAAAAAATATTTTTTTAGTTACTTTGGAAAAAAAAATATTTTTTTAGTTACTTTGGAAAAAAAAATATTTTTTTAGTTACTTTGGAAAAAAAAATATTTTTTTAGTTACTTTGGAAAAAAAAAAAATTTTTTAGTTACTTTGGAAAACAAAAATATTTTTTTAGTTACTTTGGAAAAAAAAATATTTTTTTAGTTACTTTGGAAAAAAAAATTTTTTTTAGTTACTTTGGAAAAAAAAAATTTTTTTTAGTTACTTTGGAAAAAAAAAATTTTTTTTAGTTACTTTGGAAAAAAAAGTTACTTTTTTAGTTACTTTGGAAAAAAAATTACTTTTTTAGTTACTTTGTAAAAAAAGTTACTTTTTTAGTTACTTTGTAAAAAAAAGTTACTTTTTTAGTTACTTTGGAAAAAAAATTACTTTTTTAGTTACTTTGTAAAAAAAAGTTACTTTTTTAGTTACTTTGGAAAAAAAGTTACTTTTTTAGTTACTCTGGAAAAAAAATTACTTTTTTAGTTACTTTGGAAAAAAAAGTTACTTTTTTAGTTACTTTGGAAAAAAAGTTACTTTTTTAGTTACTCTGGAAAAAAAGTTACTTTTTAGTTACTTTGGAAAAAAAATTACTTTTTTAGTTACTTTGTAAAAAAAGTTACTTTTTTAGTTACTTTGGAAAAAAAAATATTTTTTTAGTTACTTTGGAAAAAAAAATATTTTTTTAGTTACTTTGGAAAAAAAAATATTTTTTTAGTTACTTTGGAAAAAAAAATATTTTTTTAGTTACTTTGGAAAAAAAGTTACTTTTTTAGTTACTTTGGAAAAAAAGTTACTTTTTTAGTTACTTTGGAAAAAAAATTACTTTTTTAGTTACTTTGGAAAAAAAGTTACTTTTTTAGTTACTTTGTAAAAAAAAGTTACTTTTTTAGTTACTTTGGAAAAAAAATTACTTTTTTAGTTACTTTGGAAAAAAAGTTACTTTTTTAGTTACTTTGGAAAAAAAGTTACTTTTTTAGTTACTCTGGAAAAAAAGTTACTTTTTTAGTTACTTTGGAAAAAAAATTACTTTTTTAGTTACTTTGGAAAAAAAGTTACTTTTTTAGTTACTTTGTAAAAAAAAGTTACTTTTTTAGTTACTTTGGAAAAAAAATTACTTTTTTAGTTACTTTGGAAAAAAAGTTACTTTTTTAGTTACTTTGGAAAAAAAGTTACTTTTTTAGTTACTCTGGAAAAAAAGTTACTTTTTTAGTTACTTTGGAAAAAAAATTACTTTTTTAGTTACTTTGTAAAAAAAGTTACTTTTTTAGTTACTTTGGAAAAAAAATTACTTTTTTAGTTACTTTGTAAAAAAAGTTACTTTTTTAGTTACTTTGGGAAAAAAAGTTACTTTTTTAGTTACTTTGGAAAAAAAATTACTTTTTTAGTTACTTTGGAAAAAAAGTTACTTTTTTAGTTACTTTGTAAAAAAAAGTTACTTTTTTAGTTACTTTGGAAAAAAAATTACTTTTTTAGTTACTTTGTAAAAAAAGTTACTTTTTTAGTTACTTTGGAAAAAAAGTTACTTTTTTAGTTACTCTGGAAAAAAAGTTACTTTTTTAGTTACTTTGGAAAAAAAATTACTTTTTTAGTTACTTTGTAAAAAAAGTTACTTTTTTAGTTACTTTGGGAAATTTTTTTTTTTTTTAGTTACTTTGGAAAAAAAGTTACTTTTTTAGTTACTTTGTAAAAAAAAATATTTTTTTAGTTACTTTGGAAAAAAAAATATTTTTTTAGTTACTTTGGGAAATTTTTTTTTTTTTTAGTTACTTTGGAAAAAAAAAAAATTTTTTAGTTACTTTGGAAAAAAAAAATTTTTTTTAGTTACTTTGGAAAAAAAAATATTTTTTTAGTTACTTTGGAAAAAAAAATATTTTTTTAGTTACTTTGGAAAAAAATATATTTTTTTAGTTACTTTGGAAAAAAAAATATTTTTTTAGTTACTTTGGAAAAAAAAATATTTTTTTAGTTACTTTGGAAAAAAAAATATTTTTTTAGTTACTTTGGAAAAAAAAATATTTTTTTAGTTACTTTGGAAATTTTTTTTTTTTTTTTAGTTACTTTGGAAAAAACAATATTTTTTTAGTTACTTTGGAAAAAAAAATATTTTTTTAGTTACTTTGGAAAAAAAAAATATTTTTTTAGTTACTTTGGAAAAAAAAATATTTTTTTAGTTACTTTGGGAAAAAAAATATTTTTTTAGTTACTTTGGAAAAAAAAATATTTTTTTAGTTACTTTGGAAAAAAAAATATTTTTTTAGTTACTTTGGAAAAAAAAATATTTTTTTAGTTACTTTGGAAAAAAAAAATTTTTTTTAGTTACTTTGGAAAAGAAAATATTTTTTTAGTTACTTTGGAAAAAATTTACTTTTTTAGTTACTTTGGAAAAAAAAATATTTTTTTAGTTACTTTGGAAAAAAAGTTACTTTTTTAGTTACTTTGGAAAAAAATATATTTTTTTAGTTACTTTGGAAAAAAAGTTACTTTTTTAGTTACTTTGGAAAAAAAATATTTTTTTAGTTACTTTGGAAAAAAAAATATTTTTTTAGTTACTTTGGAAAAAAAAATATTTTTTTAGTTACTTTGGAAAAAAAATATATTTTTTTTAGTTACTTTGGAAAAAAAAATATTTTTTTAGTTACTTTGGAAAAAAAAATATTTTTTTAGTTACTTTGGAAAAAAAAATATTTTTTTAGTTACTTTGGAAAAAAAATATATTTTTTTAGTTACTTTGGAAAAAAAAATATTTTTTTAGTTACTTTGGAAAAAAAAATATTTTTTTAGTTACTTTGGAAAAAAAATATTTTTTTAGTTACTTTGGGAAAAAAAATATTTTTTTAGTTACTTTGGAAAAAAAAATATTTTTTTAGTTACTTTGGAAAAAAAAATATTTTTTTAGTTACTTTGGAAAAAAAAATATTTTTTTAGTTACTTTGGAAAAAAAGTTACTTTTTTAGTTACTTTGGAAAAAAAGTTACTTTTTTAGTTACTTTGGAAAAAAAGTTACTTTTTTAGTTACTTTGGAAAAAAAAAAATTTTTTTTAGTTACTTTGGAAAAAAAGTTACTTTTTTAGTTACTTTGGAAAAAATATATTTTTTAGTTACTTTGGAAAAAAAGTTACTTTTTTAGTTACTTTGGAAAAAAAAATATTTTTTTAGTTACTTTGGAAAAAAAAATATTTTTTTAGTTACTTTGGAAAAAAAAATATTTTTTTTGTTACTTTGGAAAAAAAAATATTTTTTTAGTTACTTTGGAAAAAGAAATATTTTTTTAGTTACTTTGGAAAAAAAAATATTTTTTTAGTTACTTTGGAAAAAAAGTTACTTTTTTAGTTACTCTGGAAAAAAAGTTACTTTTTTAGTTACTTTGGAAAAAAAATTACATTTTTAGTTACTTTGTAAAAAAAAGTTACTTTTTTAGTTACTTTGGGAAAATTTTTTTTTTTTAGTTACTTTGGAAAAAAAGTTACTTTTTTAGTTACTTTGTAAAAAAAAATATTTTTTTAGTTACTTTGGAAAAAAAAATATTTTTTTAGTTACTTTGGGAAATTTTTTTTTTTTTAGTTACTTTGGAAAAAATAATAATTTTTTAGTTACTTTGGAAAAAAAAAATTTTTTTTAGTTACTTTGTAAAAAAAAATATTTTTTTAGTTACTTTGGAAAAAAAATATTTTTTTAGTTACTTTGGAAAAAAAAATATTTTTTTAGTTACTTTGGAAAAAAAAATATTTTTTTAGTTACTTTGGAAAAAATTTTTTTTTTTTAGTTACTTTGGAAAAAAAATATTTTTTTAGTTACTTTGGAAAAAAAAAATTTTTTTTTAGTTACTTTGGAAAAAATAATATTTTTTTAGTTACTTTGGAAAAAATAATATTTTTTTAGTTACTTTGGAAAAAAAAAAATATTTTTTTAGTTACTTTGGAAAAAAAAATATTTTTTTAGTTACTTTGGGAAAAAAAATATTTTTTTAGTTACTTTGGAAAAAAAAATATTTTTTTAGTTACTTTGGAAAAAAAAATATTTTTTTAGTTACTTTGGAAAAAAAAATATTTTTTTAGTTACTTTGGAAAAAAAAAAATTTTTTTAGTTACTTTGGAAAAGAAAATATTTTTTTAGTTACTTTGGAAAAAATTTACTTTTTTAGTTACTTTGGAAAAAAAAATATTTTTTTAGTTACTTTGGAAAAAAAGTTACTTTTTTAGTTACTTTGGAAAAAAAACATATTTTTTTAGTTACTTTGGAAAAAAAGTTACTTTTTTAGTTACTTTGGAAAAAAAAAAATTTTTTTTAGTTACTTTGGAAAAAAAGTTACTTTTTTAGTTACTTTGGAAAAAATATATTTTTTAGTTACTTTGGAAAAAAAGTTACTTTTTTAGTTACTTTGGAAAAAAAAATATTTTTTTAGTTACTTTGGAAAAAAAAATATTTTTTTAGTTACTTTGGAAAAAAAAATATTTTTTTAGTTACTTTGGGAAAAAAAATATTTTTTTAGTTACTTTGGAAAAAAAATTTTTTTTTTAGTTACTTTGGAAAAAGAAATATTTTTTTAGTTACTTTGGAAAAAAAAATATTTTTTTAGTTACTTTGGAAAAAAAATATTTTTTTAGTTACTTTGGAAAAAAAGTTACTTTTTTAGTTACTTTGGAAAAAAAAATTTTTTTAGTTACTTTGGAAAAAAAGTTACTTTTTTAGTTACTTTGGAAAAAAAAATATTTTTTTAGTTACTTTGGAAAAAAAAATATTTTTTTAGTTACTTTGGAAAAAAATTTATTTTTTTAGTTACTTTGGAAAAAAAAATATTTTTTTAGTTACTTTGGAAAAAAAAATATTTTTTTAGTTACTTTGGAAAAAAAAATATTTTTTTAGTTACTTTGGAAAAAAAAATATTTTTTTAGTTACTTTGGAAAAAAAATATTTTTTTAGTTACTTTGGAAAAAAAAATATTTTTTTAGTTACTTTGGAAAAAAAAATATTTTTTTAGTTACTTTGGAAAAAAAGTTACTTTTTTAGTTACTTTGGAAAAAAAGTTACTTTTTTAGTTACTTTGGAAAAAAAGTTACTTTTTTAGTTACTTTGGAAAAAAAAGTTACTTTTTTAGTTACTTTGGAAAAAAAATTACTTTTTTAGTTACTTTGGAAAAAAAGTTACTTTTTTAGTTACTTTGGAAAAAAAGTTACTTTTTTAGTTACTCTGGAAAAAAAGTTACTTTTTTAGTTACTTTGGAAAAAAAGTTACTTTTTTAGTTACTTTGGAAAAAAAGTTACTTTTTTAGTTACTCTGGAAAAAAAGTTACTTTTTTAGTTACTTTGGAAAAAAAATTACTTTTTTAGTTACTTTGGAAAAAAAGTTACTTTTTTAGTTACTTTGTAAAAAAAAGTTACTTTTTTAGTTACTTTGGAAAAAAAATTACTTTTTTAGTTACTTTGGAAAAAAAGTTACTTTTTTAGTTACTTTGGAAAAAAAGTTACTTTTTTAGTTACTCTGGAAAAAAAGTTACTTTTTTAGTTACTTTGGAAAAAAAATTACTTTTTTAGTTACTTTGTAAAAAAAGTTACTTTTTTAGTTACTTTGGAAAAAAAATTACTTTTTTAGTTACTTTGTAAAAAAAGTTACTTTTTTAGTTACTTTGGGAAAAAAAGTTACTTTTTTAGTTACTTTGGAAAAAAAATTACTTTTTTAGTTACTTTGGAAAAAAAGTTACTTTTTTAGTTACTTTGTAAAAAAAAGTTACTTTTTTAGTTACTTTGGAAAAAAAATTACTTTTTTAGTTACTTTGTAAAAAAAGTTACTTTTTTAGTTACTTTGGAAAAAAAGTTACTTTTTTAGTTACTCTGGAAAAAAAGTTACTTTTTTAGTTACTTTGGAAAAAAAATTACTTTTTTAGTTACTTTGTAAAAAAAGTTACTTTTTTAGTTACTTTGGGAAAAAATTTTTTTTTTTAGTTACTTTGGATAAAAAGTTACTTTTTTAGTTACTTTGTAAAAAAAAATTTTTTTTTAGTTACTTTGGAAAAAAAAATATTTTTTTAGTTACTTTGGGAAAAAAAATTTTTTTTTAGTTACTTTGGAAAAAAAAATATTTTTTTAGTTACTTTGGAAAAAAAAAATTTTTTTTAGTTACTTTGGAAAAAAAATATTTTTTTAGTTACTTTGGAAAAAAAAATATTTTTTTAGTTACTTTGGAAAAAAAAATATTTTTTTAGTTACTTTGGAAAAAAAGTTACTTTTTTAGTTACTTTGGAAAAAAAGTTACTTTTTTAGTTACTTTGGAAAAAAAGTTACTTTTTTAGTTACTTTGGAAAAAAAAAATTTTTTTTTAGTTACTTTGGAAAAAAAGTTACTTTTTTTAGTTACTTTGGAAAAAATATATTTTTTAGTTACTTTGGAAAAAAAGTTACTTTTTTAGTTACTTTGGAAAAAAAAATATTTTTTTAGTTACTTTGGAAAAAAAATATTTTTTTAGTTACTTTGGAAAAAAAAATATTTTTTTTGTTACTTTGGAAAAAAAAATATTTTTTTAGTTACTTTGGAAAAAGAAATATTTTTTTAGTTACTTTGGAAAAAAAAATATTTTTTTAGTTACTTTGGAAAAAAAGTTACTTTTTTAGTTACTCTGGAAAAAAAGTTACTTTTTTAGTTACTTTGGAAAAAAAATTACATTTTTAGTTACTTTGTAAAAAAAAGTTACTTTTTTAGTTACTTTGGGAAAATTTTTTTTTTTTTAGTTACTTTGGAAAAAAAGTTACTTTTTTAGTTACTTTGTAAAAAAAAATATTTTTTTAGTTACTTTGGAAAAAAAAATATTTTTTTAGTTACTTTGGGAAAATTTTTTTTTTTTTAGTTACTTTGGAAAAAATAATAATTTTTTAGTTACTTTGGAAAAAAAAATAATTTTTTTAGTTACTTTGGAAAAAAAAATTTTTTTTTAGTTACTTTGGAAAAAAAAATATTTTTTTAGTTACTTTGGAAAAAAAATATTTTTTTAGTTACTTTGGAAAAAAAAATATTTTTTTAGTTACTTTGGAAAAAAAAATATTTTTTTAGTTACTTTGGAAAAAAAATTTTTTTTTTAGTTACTTTGGAAAAAAAATATTTTTTTAGTTACTTTGGAAAAAAAAAAATTTTTTTTAGTTACTTTGGAAAAAATAATATTTTTTTAGTTACTTTGGAAAAAATAATATTTTTTTAGTTACTTTGGAAAAAAAAAAATATTTTTTTAGTTACTTTGGAAAAAAAAATATTTTTTTAGTTACTTTGGGAAAAAAAATATTTTTTTAGTTACTTTGGAAAAAAAAATATTTTTTTAGTTACTTTGGAAAAAAAAATATTTTTTTAGTTACTTTGGAAAAAAAAATATTTTTTTAGTTACTTTGGAAAAAAAAATTTTTTTTTAGTTACTTTGGAAAAGAAAATATTTTTTTAGTTACTTTGGAAAAAATTTACTTTTTTAGTTACTTTGGAAAAAAAAATATTTTTTTAGTTACTTTGGAAAAAAAGTTACTTTTTTAGTTACTTTGAAAAAAAAAATATTTTTTTAGTTACTTTGGAAAAAAAGTTACTTTTTAGTTACTTTGGAAAAAAAAAAATTTTTTTTAGTTACTTTGGAAAAAAAGTTACTTTTTTAGTTACTTTGGAAAAAATATATTTTTTAGTTACTTTGGAAAAAAAGTTACTTTTTTAGTTACTTTGGAAAAAAAAATATTTTTTTAGTTACTTTGGAAAAAAAAATATTTTTTTAGTTACTTTGGAAAAAAAAATATTTTTTTAGTTACTTTGGGAAAAAAAATATTTTTTTAGTTACTTTGGAAAAAAAAAAATTTTTTTAGTTACTTTGGAAAAAGAAATATTTTTTTAGTTACTTTGGAAAAAAAAATATTTTTTTAGTTACTTTGGAAAAAAAATATTTTTTTAGTTACTTTGGAAAAAAAGTTACTTTTTTAGTTACTTTGGAAAAAAAAAATTTTTTAGTTACTTTGGAAAAAAAGTTACTTTTTTAGTTACTTTGGAAAAAAAAATATTTTTTTAGTTACTTTGGAAAAAAAAATATTTTTTTAGTTACTTTGGAAAAAAAATTATTTTTTTAGTTACTTTGGAAAAAAAATTATTTTTTTAGTTACTTTGGAAAAAAAAATATTTTTTTAGTTACTTTGGAAAAAAAAATATTTTTTTAGTTACTTTGGAAAAAAAATATTTTTTTAGTTACTTTGGAAAAAAAAATATTTTTTTAGTTACTTTGGAAAAAAAAATATTTTTTTAGTTACTTTGGAAAAAAAGTTACTTTTTTAGTTACTTTGGAAAAAAAGTTACTTTTTTAGTTACTTTGGAAAAAAAGTTACTTTTTTAGTTACTTTGGAAAAAAAAGTTACTTTTTTAGTTACTTTGGAAAAAAAATTACTTTTTTAGTTACTTTGGAAAAAAAGTTACTTTTTTAGTTACTTTGGAAAAAAAGTTACTTTTTTAGTTACTCTGGAAAAAAAGTTACTTTTTTAGTTACTTTGGAAAAAAAGTTACTTTTTTAGTTACTTTGGAAAAAAAGTTACTTTTTTAGTTACTCTGGAAAAAAAGTTACTTTTTTAGTTACTTTGGAAAAAAAATTACTTTTTTAGTTACTTTGGAAAAAAAGTTACTTTTTTAGTTACTTTGTAAAAAAAAGTTACTTTTTTAGTTACTTTGGAAAAAAAATTACTTTTTTAGTTACTTTGGAAAAAAAGTTACTTTTTTAGTTACTTTGGAAAAAAAGTTACTTTTTTAGTTACTCTGGAAAAAAAGTTACTTTTTTAGTTACTTTGGAAAAAAAATTACTTTTTTAGTTACTTTGTAAAAAAAGTTACTTTTTTAGTTACTTTGGAAAAAAAATTACTTTTTTAGTTACTTTGTAAAAAAAGTTACTTTTTTAGTTACTTTGGGAAAAAAAGTTACTTTTTTAGTTACTTTGGAAAAAAAATTACTTTTTTAGTTACTTTGGAAAAAAAGTTACTTTTTTAGTTACTTTGTAAAAAAAAGTTACTTTTTTAGTTACTTTGGAAAAAAAATTACTTTTTTAGTTACTTTGTAAAAAAAGTTACTTTTTTAGTTACTTTGGAAAAAAAGTTACTTTTTTAGTTACTCTGGAAAAAAAGTTACTTTTTTAGTTACTTTGGAAAAAAAATTACTTTTTTAGTTACTTTGTAAAAAAAGTTACTTTTTTAGTTACTTTGGGAAAAAATTTTTTTTTTTAGTTACTTTGGATAAAAAGTTACTTTTTTAGTTACTTTGTAAAAAAAAATATTTTTTTAGTTACTTTGTAAAAAAATATATTTTTTTAGTTACTTTGGGAAAATTTTTTTTTTTTTAGTTACTTTGGAAAAAAAAATAATTTTTTAGTTACTTTGGAAAAAAAAAATTTTTTTTAGTTACTTTGGAAAAAAAAATATTTTTTTAGTTACTTTGGAAAAAAAAATATTTTTTTAGTTACTTTGGAAAAAAAATATTTTTTTAGTTACTTTGGGAAAAAAAATATTTTTTTAGTTACTTTGGAAAAAAAAATATTTTTTTAGTTACTTTGGAAAAAAATATATTTTTTTAGTTACTTTGGAAAAAAAAATATTTTTTTAGTTACTTTGGAAAAAAAAATATTTTTTTAGTTACTTTGGAAAAGAAAATATTTTTTTAGTTACTTTGGAAAAAATTTACTTTTTTAGTTACTTTGGAAAAAAAAATATTTTTTTAGTTACTTTGGAAAAAAAGTTACTTTTTTAGTTACTTTGGAAAAAAAAATATTTTTTTAGTTACTTTGGAAAAAAAGTTACTTTTTTAGTTACTTTGGAAAAAAAATATTTTTTTAGTTACTTTGGAAAAAAAAATATTTTTTTAGTTACTTTGGAAAAAAAAATATTTTTTTAGTTACTTTGGAAAAAAAAATATTTTTTTAGTTACTTTGGAAAAAAAAATTTTTTTTTTAGTTACTTTGGAAAAAAAAATATTTTTTTAGTTACTTTGGAAAAAAAAATATTTTTTTAGTTACTTTGGGAAAAAAAATATTTTTTTAGTTACTTTGGAAAAAAAATATATTTTTTTAGTTACTTTGGAAAAAAAAATATTTTTTTAGTTACTTTGGAAAAAAAAATATTTTTTTAGTTACTTTGGAAAAAAAAAATTTTTTTAGTTACTTTGGAAAAAAAAAAATTTTTTTAGTTACTTTGGAAAAAAAAATATTTTTTTAGTTACTTTGGAAAAAAAGTTACTTTTTTAGTTACTTTGGAAAAAAAGTTACTTTTTTAGTTACTTTGGAAAAAAAGTTACTTTTTTAGTTACTTTGGAAAAAAAATATTTTTTTTTAGTTACTTTGGAAAAAAAGTTACTTTTTTAGTTACTTTGGAAAAAATATATTTTTTAGTTACTTTGGAAAAAAAGTTACTTTTTTAGTTACTTTGGAAAAAAAAATATTTTTTTAGTTACTTTGGAAAAAAAAATATTTTTTTAGTTACTTTGGAAAAAAAAATATTTTTTTAGTTACTTTGGAAAAAAAAATATTTTTTTTGTTACTTTGGAAAAAAAAATATTTTTTTTGTTACTTTGGAAAAAGAAATATTTTTTTAGTTACTTTGGAAAAAAAAATATTTTTTTAGTTACTTTGGAAAAAAAATATTTTTTTAGTTACTTTGGAAAAAAAGTTACTTTTTTAGTTACTTTGGAAAAAAAATTTTTTTTAGTTACTTTGGAAAAAAAGTTACTTTTTTAGTTACTTTGGAAAAAAAAATATTTTTTTAGTTACTTTGGAAAAAAAAATATTTTTTTAGTTACTTTGGAAAAAAAATATTTTTTTAGTTACTTTGGAAAAAAAAATATTTTTTTAGTTACTTTGGAAAAAAAAATATTTTTTTAGTTACTTTGGAAAAAAAGTTACTTTTTTAGTTACTTTGGAAAAAAAGTTACTTTTTTAGTTACTTTGGAAAAAAAGTTACTTTTTTAGTTACTTTGGAAAATTTTTTTTTTTTTTTAGTTACTTTGGAAAAAAAAATATTTTTTTAGTTACTTTGGAAAAAAAATATTTTTTTAGTTACTTTGGAAAAAAAAATATTTTTTTAGTTACTTTGGAAAAAAATATATTTTTTTAGTTACTTTGGAAAAAAAGTTTCTTTTTTAGTTACTTTGGAAAAAAAGTTACTTTTTTAGTTACTTTGGAAAAAAAAATATTTTTTTAGTTACTTTGGAAAAATTTTTTTTTTTTTAGTTACTTTGGAAAAAAAAATATTTTTTTAGTTACTTTGGAAAAAAAAATATTTTTTTAGTTACTTTGGAAAAAAAAATATTTTTTTAGTTACTTTGGAAAAAAAATATTTTTTTAGTTACTTTGGAAAAAAAAATATTTTTTTAGTTTCTTTGGAAAAAAAGTTACTTTTTTAGTTACTTTGGAAAAAAAGTTACTTTTTTAGTTACTTTGGAAAAAAAAATATTTTTTTAGTTACTTTGGAAAAAAAAATATTTTTTTAGTTACTTTGGAAAAAAATATATTTTTTTAGTTACTTTGGAAAAAAAAAATTGTTTTAGTTACTTTGGAAAAAAAAATATTTTTTTAGTTACTTTGGAAAAAATTTACTTTTTTAGTTACTTTGGAAAAAAATATATTTTTTTAGTTACTTTGGAAAAAAAGTTACTTTTTTAGTTACTTTGGAAAAAAAGTTACTTTTTAGTTACTTTGGAAAAAAAGTTACTTTTTTAGTTACTTTGGAAAAAAAAATTTTTTTTTAGTTACTTTGGAAATTTTTTTTTTTTTTTTAGTTACTTTGGAAAAAAAATTTTTTTTAGTTACTTTGGAAAAAAAAATTTTTTTTTAGTTACTTTGGAAAAAAAAGTTACTTTTTTAGTTACTTTGGAAAAAAAATATTTTTTTAGTTACTTTGGAAAAAAAAATATTTTTTTAGTTACTTTGGAAAAAAATATATTTTTTTAGTTACTTTGGAAAAAAAGTTACTTTTTTAGTTACTTTGGAAAAAAAGTTACTTTTTTAGTTACTTTGGAAAAAAATATATTTTTTTAGTTACTTTGGAAAAAAAAATTTTTTTTTAGTTACTTTGGAAAAAAAAAAATTTTTTTAGTTACTTTGGAAAAAAAGTTACTTTTTTAGTTACTTTGGAAAAAAAATTTTTTTTAGTTACTTTGGAAAAAAAGTTACTTTTTTAGTTACTTTGGAAAAAAAAATATTTTTTTAGTTACTTTGGAAAAAAAAATATTTTTTTAGTTACTTTGGAAAAAAAAATATTTTTTTAGTTACTTTGAAAAAAAAAATATTTTTTTAGTTACTTTGGAAAAATTTTTTTTTTTTTAGTTACTTTGGAAAAAAAAAATATTTTTTTAGTTACTTTGGAAAAAAAATATTTTTTTAGTTACTTTGGAAAAAAAATATTTTTTTAGTTACTTTGGAAAAAAAAATATTTTTTTAGTTTCTTTGGAAAAAAAGTTACTTTTTTAGTTACTTTGGAAAAAAAGTTACTTTTTTAGTTACTTTGGAAAAAAATATATTTTTTTAGTTACTTTGGAAAAAAAAATATTTTTTTAGTTACTTTGGAAAAAAAAATATTTTTTTAGTTACTTTGGAAAAAAAAAATTGTTTTAGTTACTTTGGAAAAAAAAATATTTTTTTAGTTACTTTGGAAAAAATTTACTTTTTTAGTTACATTGGAAAAAAATATATTTTTTTAGTTACTTTGGAAAAAAAGTTACTTTTTTAGTTACTTTGGAAAAAAAGTTACTTTTTTAGTTACTTTGGAAAAAAAGTTACTTTTTTTGTTACTTTGGAAAAAAAAATATTTTTTTAGTTACTTTGGAAAAAAAGTTACTTTTTTAGTTACTTTGGAAAAAAAAAAATTTTTTAGTTACTTTGGAATTTTTTTTATTTTTTTAGTTACTTTGGAAAAAAAAGTTACTTTTTTAGTTACTTTGTAAAAAAAATTACTTTTTTAGTTACTTTGTAAAAAAAGTTACTTTTTTAGTTACTTTGTAAAAAAAAGTTACTTTTTTAGTTACTTTGGAAAAAAAATTACTTTTTTAGTTACTTTGTAAAAAAAGTTACTTTTTTAGTTACTTTGGAAAAAAAGTTACTTTTTTAGTTACTTTGGAAAAAAAAATATTTTTTTAGTTACTTTGGAAAAAAAGTTACTTTTTTAGTTACTTTGGAAAAAAAAATATTTTTTTAGTTACTTTGGAAAAAAAGTTACTTTTTTAGTTACTTTGGAAAAAAATATATTTTTTTAGTTACTTTGGAAAAAAAATTATTTTTTTAGTTACTTTGGAAAAAAAATTATTTTTTTAGTTACTTTGGAAAAAAAAATATTTTTTTAGTTACTTTGGAAAAAAAAATATTTTTTTAGTTACTTTGGAAAAAAAAATATTTTTTTAGTTACTTTGGAAAAAAAAATATTTTTTTAGTTACTTTGGAAAAAAAAATATTTTTTTAGTTACTTTGGAAAAAAAAATATTTTTTTAGTTACTTTGGAAAAAAAAATATTTTTTTAGTTACTTTGGAAAAAAAATATTTTTTTAGTTACTTTGGGAAAAAAAATATTTTTTTAGTTACTTTGGAAAAAAAATATTTTTTTAGTTACTTTGGAAAAAAAAATATTTTTTTAGTTTCTTTGGAAAAAAAGTTACTTTTTTAGTTACTTTGGAAAAAAAGTTACTTTTTTAGTTACTTTGGAAAAAAAAATATTTTTTTAGTTACTTTGGAAAAAAAAAAATTTTTTTAGTTACTTTGGAAAAAAAAATATTTTTTTAGTTACTTTGGAAAAAAAGTTACTTTTTTAGTTACTTTGGAAAAAAAGTTACTTTTTAGTTACTTTGGAAAAAAAGTTACTTTTTTAGTTACTTTGGAAAAAAAAATTTTTTTTTAGTTACTTTGGAAATTTTTTTTTTTTTTTTAGTTACTTTGGAAAAAAAAATTTTTTTAGTTACTTTGGAAAAAAAAAATTTTTTTTAGTTACTTTGGAAAAAAAAGTTACTTTTTTAGTTACTTTGGAAAAAAAATATTTTTTTAGTTACTTTGGAAAAAAAAATATTTTTTTAGTTACTTTGGAAAAAAATATATTTTTTTAGTTACTTTGGAAAAAAAGTTACTTTTTTAGTTACTTTGGAAAAAAAGTTACTTTTTTAGTTACTTTGGAAAAAAATATATTTTTTTAGTTACTTTGGAAAAAAAAATTTTTTTTTAGTTACTTTGGAAAAAAAATTATTTTTTTAGTTACTTTGGAAAAAAAGTTACTTTTTTAGTTACTTTGGAAAAAAAATTTTTTTTAGTTACTTTGGAAAAAAAGTTACTTTTTTAGTTACTTTGGAAAAAAAAATATTTTTTTAGTTACTTTGGAAAAAAAAATATTTTTTTAGTTACTTTGGAAAAAAAAATATTTTTTTAGTTACTTTGAAAAAAAAAATATTTTTTTAGTTACTTTGGAAAATTTTTTTTTTTTTTAGTTACTTTGGAAAAAAAAATATTTTTTTAGTTACTTTGGAAAAAAAATATTTTTTTAGTTACTTTGGAAAAAAAATATTTTTTTAGTTACTTTGGAAAAAAAAATATTTTTTTAGTTTCTTTGGAAAAAAAGTTACTTTTTTAGTTACTTTGGAAAAAAAGTTACTTTTTTAGTTACTTTGGAAAAAAATATATTTTTTTAGTTACTTTGGAAAAAAAAATATTTTTTTAGTTACTTTGGAAAAAAAAATATTTTTTTAGTTACTTTGGAAAAAAAAAATTGTTTTAGTTACTTTGGAAAAAAAAATATTTTTTTAGTTACTTTGGAAAAAATTTACTTTTTTAGTTACATTGGAAAAAAATATATTTTTTTAGTTACTTTGGAAAAAAAGTTACTTTTTTAGTTACTTTGGAAAAAAAGTTACTTTTTTAGTTACTTTGGAAAAAAAGTTACTTTTTTTGTTACTTTGGAAAAAAAAATATTTTTTTAGTTACTTTGGAAAAAAAGTTACTTTTTTAGTTACTTTGGAAAAAAAAAATATTTTTTAGTTACTTTGGAATTTTTTTTATTTTTTTAGTTACTTTGGAAAAAAAAGTTACTTTTTTAGTTACTTTGTAAAAAAAATTACTTTTTTAGTTACTTTGTAAAAAAAGTTACTTTTTTAGTTACTTTGTAAAAAAAAGTTACTTTTTTAGTTACTTTGTAAAAAAAAGTTACTTTTTTAGTTACTTTGTAAAAAAAGTTACTTTTTTAGTTACTTTGGAAAAAAAGTTACTTTTTTAGTTACTTTGGAAAAAAAAATATTTTTTTAGTTACTTTGGAAAAAAAGTTACTTTTTTAGTTACTTTGGAAAAAAAAATATTTTTTTAGTTACTTTGGAAAAAAAGTTACTTTTTTAGTTACTTTGGAAAAAAAAATTTTTTTTAGTTACTTTGGAAAAAAAATTATTTTTTTAGTTACTTTGGAAAAAAAATTATTTTTTTAGTTACTTTGGAAAAAAAAAAATTTTTTTAGTTACTTTGGAAAAAAAAATATTTTTTTAGTTACTTTGGAAAAAAAAATATTTTTTTAGTTACTTTGGAAAAAAAAATATTTTTTTAGTTACTTTGGAAAAAAAAATATTTTTTTAGTTACTTTGGAAAAAAAAATATTTTTTTAGTTACTTTGGAAAAAAAAATATTTTTTTAGTTACTTTGGAAAAAAAATATTTTTTTAGTTACTTTGGGAAAAAAAATATTTTTTTAGTTACTTTGGAAAAAAAATATTTTTTTAGTTACTTTGGAAAAAAAAATATTTTTTTAGTTTCTTTGGAAAAAAAGTTACTTTTTTAGTTACTTTGGAAAAAAAGTTACTTTTTTAGTTACTTTGGAAAAAAAAATATTTTTTTAGTTACTTTGGAAAAAAAAATATTTTTTTAGTTACTTTGGAAAAAAAAATATTTTTTTAGTTTCTTTGGAAAAAAAGTTACTTTTTTAGTTACTTTGGAAAAAAAAATATTTTTTTAGTTACTTTGGAAAAAAAAATATTTTTTTAGTTACTTTGGAAAAAAAATTATTTTTTTAGTTACTTTGGAAAAAAAAATATTTTTTTAGTTACTTTGGAAAAAAAAATATTTTTTTAGTTACTTTGGAAAAAAAAATATTTTTTTACTTACTTTGGAAAAAAAAATATTTTTTTAGTTACTTTGGAAAAAAAAAATTTTTTTAGTTACTTTGGAAAAAAATATATATTTTTAGTTACTTTCGAAAAAATTTACTTTTTTAGTTACTTTGGAAAAAAATATATTTTTTTAGTTACTTTGGAAAAAAATTTACTTTTTTAGTTACTTTGGAAAAAAAAATATTTTTTTAGTTACTTTGGAAAAAAAAATATTTTTTTAGTTACTTTGGAAAAAAAATATTTTTTTAGTTACTTTGGGAAAAAAAATATTTTTTTAGTTACTTTGGAAAAAAAATATTTTTTTAGTTACTTTGGAAAAAAAAATATTTTTTTAGTTTCTTTGGAAAAAAAGTTACTTTTTTAGTTACTTTGGAAAAAAAGTTACTTTTTTAGTTACTTTGGAAAAAAAAATATTTTTTTAGTTACTTTGGAAAAAAAAATATTTTTTTAGTTACTTTGGAAAAAAAAATATTTTTTTAGTTTCTTTGGAAAAAAAGTTACTTTTTTAGTTACTTTGGAAAAAAAAATATTTTTTTAGTTACTTTGGAAAAAAAAATATTTTTTTAGTTACTTTGGAAAAAAAATTATTTTTTTAGTTACTTTGGAAAAAAAAATATTTTTTTAGTTACTTTGGAAAAAAAAATATTTTTTTAGTTACTTTGGAAAAAAAAATATTTTTTTACTTACTTTGGAAAAAAAAATATTTTTTTAGTTACTTTGGAAAAAAAAATTTTTTTTAGTTACTTTGGAAAAAAATATATATTTTTAGTTACTTTCGAAAAAATTTACTTTTTTAGTTACTTTGGAAAAAAATATATTTTTTTAGTTACTTTGGAAAAAAATTTACTTTTTTAGTTACTTTGGAAAAAAAAATATTTTTTTAGTTACTTTGGAAAAAAAGTTACTTTTTTAGTTACTTTGGAAAAAAAAATATTTTTTTAGTTACTTTGGAAAAAAAGTTACTTTTTTAGTTACTTTGGAAAAAAAAATATTTTTTTAGTTACTTTGGAAAAAAAAATATTTTTTTAGTTACTTTGGAAAAAAAAATATTTTTTTAGTTACTTTGGAAAAAAAAATATTTTTTTAGTTACTTTGGAAAAAAAAATATTTTTTTAGTTACTTTGGAAAAAAAAATATTTTTTTAGTTACTTTGGAAAAAAATATATTTTTTTAGTTACTTTGGAAAAAAAAATATTTTTTTAGTTTCTTTGGAAAAAAAGTTACTTTTTTAGTTACTTTGGAAAAAAAGTTACTTTTTTAGTTACTTTGGAAAAAAAAATATTTTTTTAGTTACTTTGGAAAAAAAAATATTTTTTTAGTTACTTTGGAAAAAAAAAAATTTTTTTAGTTACTTTGGAAAAAAAAAATTTTTTTTAGTTACTTTGGAAAAAAAAATATTTTTTTAGTTACTTTCGAAAAAATTTACTTTTTTAGTTACTTTGGAAAAAAAATTATTTTTTTAGTTACTTTGGAAAAAAAGTTACTTTTTTAGTTACTTTGGAAAAAAAAATATTTTTTTAGTTACTTTGGAAAAAAAAATATTTTTTTAGTTACTTTGGAAAAAAAAATATTTTCTTAGTTACTTTGGAAAAAAAAATATTTTTTTAGTTACTTTGGAAAAAAAAATATTTTTTTAGTTACTTTGGAAAAAAAGTTACTTTTTTAGTTACTTTGGAAAAAAAAATATTTTTTTAGTTACTTTGGAAAAAAAAATATTTTTTTAGTTACTTTGGAAAAAGTTACTTTTTTAGTTACTTTGGAAAAAAAGTAACTTTTTTAGTTACTTTGGAAAAAAAAATATTTTTTTAGTTACTTTGGAAAAAAAGTTACTTTTTTAGTTACTTTGGAAAAAAAGTTACTTTTTTAGTTACTTTGGAAAAAAAGTTACTTTTTTAGTTACTTTGGAAAAAAAGTTACTTTTTTAGTTACTTTGGAAAAAAATTTACTTTTTTAGTTACTTTGGAAAAAAAAATATTTTTTTAGTTACTTTGGAAAAAAAGTTACTTTTTTAGTTACTTTGGAAAAAAAGTTACTTTTTTAGTTACTTTGGAAAAAAAATATTTTTTTAGTTACTTTGGAAAAAAAAAATATTTTTTTAGTTACTTTGGAAAAAAAAATATTTTTTTAGTTACTTTGGAAAAAAATATATTTTTTTAGTTACTTTGGAAAAAAAAATATTTTTTTAGTTACTTTGGAAAAAAAAATATTTTTTTAGTTACTTTGGAAAAAAAAATATTTTTTTAGTTACTTTGGAAAAAATTTACTTTTTTAGTTACTTTGGAAAAAAAAATATTTTTTTAGTTACTTTGGAAAAAAAAATATTTTTTTAGTTACTTTGGAAAAAAAGTTACTTTTTTAGTTACTTTGGAAAAAAAGTTACTTTTTTAGTTACTTTGGGAAAAAAAATATTTTTTTAGTTACTTTGGAAAAAAAAATATTTTTTTAGTTACTTTGGAAAAAAATATATATTTTTAGTTACTTTGGAAAAAAAAATATTTTTTTAGTTACTTTGGAAAAAAAAATTTTTTTTTAGTTACTTTGGAAAAAAAATTATTTTTTTAGTTACTTTGGAAAAAAATATATTTTTTTAGTTACTTTGGAAAAAAATATATTTTTTTAGTTACTTTGGAAAAAAAAATATTTTTTTAGTTACTTTGGAAAAAAAGTTACTTTTTTAGTTACTTTGGAAAAAAATATATTTTTTTAGTTACTTTGGAAAAAAAAATATTTTTTTAGTTACTTTGGAAAAAAAAATATTTTTTTAGTTACTTTGGAAAAAAAATATATTTTTTTAGTTACTTTGGAAAAAATTTACTTTTTTAGTTACTTTGGAAAAAAAGTTACTTTTTTAGTTACTTTGGAAAAAAAGTTACTTTTTTAGTTACTTTGGAAAAAAAAATATTTTTTTAGTTACTTTGGAAACAATTTACTTTTTTAGTTACTTTGGAAAACAAAATATTTTTTTAGTTACTTTGGAAAAAAAGTTACTTTTTTAGTTACTTTGGAAAAAAAGTTACTTTTTTAGTTACTTTGGAAAAAAAGTTACTTTTTTAGTTACTTTGGAAAAAAAGTTACTTTTTTAGTTACTTTGGAAAAAAAAAATTTTTTTTAGTTACTTTGGAAAAAAAAATATTTTTTTAGTTACTTTGGAAAAAAAAATATTTTTTTAGTTACTTTGGAAAAAAAAAATTTGTTTTAGTTTCTTTGGGAAAAAAGTTACTTTTTTAGTTACTTTGGAAAAAAAGTTACTTTTTTAGTTACTTTGGAAAAAAAAATATTTTTTTAGTTACTTTGGAAAAAAAAATATTTTTTTAGTTACTTTGGAAAAAAAAATATTTTTTTAGTTACTTTGGAAAAAAAAATATTTTTTTAGTTACTTTGGAAAAAAAGTTACTTTTTTAGTTACTTTGGAAAAAAAAATATTTTTTTAGTTACTTTGGAAAAAAAAATATTTTTTTAGTTACTTTGGAAAAAGTAACTTTTTTAGTTACTTTGGAAAAAAAGTAACTTTTTTAGTTACTTTGGAAAAAAAAATATTTTTTTAGTTACTTTGGAAAAAAGTTACTTTTTTAG
>NW_027634995.1:0-44000 GCF_949748355.1 Melanostigma gelatinosum
AAGTAACTAAAAATTTTTTTTTTTTTCCAAAGTAACTAAAAAATTTTTTTTTTTCCAAAGTAACTAAAAAAATTTTTTTTTCCAAAGTAACTAAAAAAATATATTTTTTTCCAAAGTAACTAAAAAAATTTTTTTTTTTCCAAAGAAACTAAAAAAATATTATTTTTTCCAAAGTAACTAAAAAAAATTTTTTTTTCCAAAGAAACTAAAAAAATATTATTTTTTCCAAAGTAACTAAAATTTTTTTTTTTTTTCCAAAGTAACTAAAAACAATTTTTTTTTTCCAAAGTAAGTAAAAAAAATTTTTTTTTCCAAAGTAACTAAAAAAAATTTTTTTTTTCCAAAGTAACTAAAAAACATTTTTTTTTCCAAAGTAACTAAAAAATTTTTTTTTTTCCAAAGTAATTAAAAAAAAATTTTTTTTTCCAAAGTAACTAAATTTTTTTTTTTTTTTCCAAAGTAACTAAAAAAATATATTTTTTCCCAAAGTAACTAAAAAAATAAATTTTTTTCCAAAGTAACTAAAAAAATATTTTTTTTTCCAAAGTAACTAAAAAAATTTTTTTTTTCCAAAGTAACTAAAAAAATATTTTTTTTCCAAAGTAATTAAAAAAATATTTTATTTTCCAAAGTAACTAAAAAAAATTTTTTTTTTCCAAAGTAACTAAAAAAAAATTTTTTTTTCCAAAGTAACTAAAAAAATATTTTATTTTCCAAAGTAACTAAAAAAATAATTTTTTTTCCAAAGTAACTAAAAAAATATTTTTTTTTCCAAAGTAACTAAAAAAATATTTTTTTTTCCAAAGTAACTAAAAAAATATTTTTTTTCCAAAGTAACTAAAAAAATATTTTTTTTTCCAAAGTAACTAAAAAAATATTTTTTTTTCCAAAGTAACTAAAAAAATATTTTTTTTCCAAAGTAACTAAAAAAATATTTTTTTTTCCAAAGAAACTAAAAAAATATTTTTTTTTCCAAAGTAACTAAAAAATTTTTTTTTTTTCCAAAGTAACTAAAAAAATATTTTTTTTTCCAAAGTAACTAAAAAAATATTTTTTTTTCCAAAGTAACTAAAAAAATATTTTTTTTTCCAAAGTAACTAAAAAAATATTTTTTTTCCAAAGTAATTAAAAAAATATTTTTTTTTCCAAAGTAACTAAAAAAATTTTTTTTTTCCAAAGTAACTAAAAAAATATTTTTTTTCCAAAGTAATTAAAAAAATATTTTATTTTCCAAAGTAACTAAAAAAATATTTTTTTTTCCAAAGTAATTAAAAAAATTTTTTTTTTCCAAAGTAACTAAAAAAATATTTTTTTTCCCAAAGAAACTAAAAAAATATTTTTTTTCCAAAGTAACTAAAAAAATATTTTTTTTTCCAAAGTAACTAAAAAAATATTTTTTTTTCCAAAGTAACTAAAAAAATATTTTCTTTTCCAAAGTAACTAAAAAAATATTTTTTTTTCCAAAGAAACTAAAAAAATATTTTTTTTTCAAAGTAACTAAAAAAATTTTTTTTTTTCCAAAGAAACTAAAAAAATATTTTTTTTTCCAAAGTAACTAAAAAAATATTTTTTTTCCAAAGTAACTAAAAAAATATTTTTTTTTCCAAAGTAACTAAAAAAATATTTTTTTTTCCAAAGTAACTAAAAAAATATTTTTTTTTCCAAAGTAACTAAAAAAATATTTTTTTTCCAAAGTAACTAAAAAAATATTTTTTTTTCCAAAGTAACTAAAAAAATATTTTTTTTTCCAAAGTAACTAAAAAAATATTTTTTTTCCAAAGTAACTAAAAAAAAATTTTTTTTTCCAAAGTAACTAAAAAAATTTTTTTTTCCAAAGTAACTAAAAAAATATTTTTTTTTCCAAAGTAACTAAAAAAATATTTTTTTTTCCAAAGTAACTAAAACAATTTTTTTTTTCCAAAGTAACTAAAAAAATATTTTTTTTTCCAAAGTAACTAAAAAAATATTTTTTTTTCCAAAGTAACTAAAAAAAATTTTTTTTTTCCAAAGTAATTAAAAAAATATTTTTTTTTCCAAAGTAACTAAAAAAATATTTTTTTTTCCAAAGTAACTAAAAAAATATTTTTTTTTCCAAAGTAACTAAAAAAATATTTTTTTTTCCAAAGTAACTAAAAAAATATTTTCTTTTCCAAAGTAACTAAAAAAATTTTTTTTTTTCCAAAGAAACTAAAAAAAATTTTTTTTTTCCAAAGTAACTAAAAAAATATTTTTTTTTCCAAAGTAACTAAAAAAATATTTTCTTTTCCAAAGTAACTAAAAAAATATTTTTTTTCCCAAAGAAACTAAAAAAATATTTTTTTTTCCAAAGTAACTAAAAAAATTTTTTTTTTTCCAAAGAAACTAAAAAAAAAAATTTTTTTCCAAAGTAACTAAAAAAAAATTTTTTTTTCCAAAGTAACTAAAAAAATATTTTTTTTTCCAAAGAAACTAAAAAAATATTTTTTTTTCCAAAGTAACTAAAAAAAATTTTTTTTTTCCAAAGTAACTAAAAAATATTTTTTTTTCCCAAAGTAACTAAAAAAATATTTTTTTTCCAAAGTAACTAAAAAAATATTTTTTTTCCCAAAGTAACTAAAAAAATATTTTTTTTTCCAAAGTAACTAAAAAAATATTTTTTTTTCCAAAGTAACTAAAAAAATTTTTTTTTTCCAAAGTAACTAAAAAAATATTTTTTTTTCCAAAGTAACTAAAAAAATATTTTTTTTTCCAAAGTAACTAAAAAAATATTTTTTTTTCCAAAGTAACTAAAAAAATATTTTTTTTCCAAAGTAACTAAAAAAATATTTTTTTTTCCAAAGTAACTAAAAAAATATTTTTTTTTCCAAAGTAACTAAAAAAATATTTTTTTTTCCAAAGTAACTAAAAAAATATTTTTTTTTCCAAAGAAACTAAAAAAATATTTTTTTTTCCAAAGTAACTAAAAAAAATTTTTTTTTTCCAAAGAAACTAAAAAAAAAATTTTTTTTCCAAAGTAACTAAAAAATTTTTTTTTTTTCCAAAGTAACTAAAAAAATTTTTTTTTTTCCAAAGTAACTAAAAAAATATTTTTTTTTCCAAAGTAACTAAAAAAATATTTTTTTTTCCAAAGTAACTAAAACAATTTTTTTTCCCAAAGTAACTAAAAAAATATTTTTTTTCCAAAGTAATTAAAAAAATATTTTATTTTCCAAAGTAACTAAAAAAAAAATTTTTTTTCCAAAGTAACTAAAAATTTTTTTTTTTTTCCAAAGAAACTAAAAAAATATTTTGTTTTCCAAAGTAACTAAAAAAAAAAAAAAAATTCCAAAGAAACTAAAAAAAAATTTTTTTTTCCAAAGTAACTAAAAAAAAAATTTTTTTTCCAAAGTAACTAAAAAAATATTTTTTTTCCCAAAGAAACTAAAAAAATATTTTTTTTTCCAAAGTAACTAAAAAAAATTTTTTTTTTCCAAAGTAACTAAAAAATATTTTTTTTTCCCAAAGTAACTAAAAAAATATTTTTTTTTCCAAAGTAACTAAAAAAATATTTTTTTTTCCAAAGTAACTAAAAAAATATTTTTTTTTCCAAAGTAACTAAAAAAATATTTTTTTTTCCAAAGTAACTAAAAAAATATTTTTTTTTCCAAAGTAACTAAAAAAATATTTTTTTTTCCAAAGTAACTAAAAAAATTTTTTTTTTTCCAAAGTAACTAAAAAAATATTTTTTTTTCCAAAGTAACTAAAAAAATATTTTTTTTCCAAAGTAACTAAAAAAATATTTTTTTTTCCAAAGTAACTAAAAAAATATATATTTTTTCCAAAGTAACTAAAAAAATATTTTTTTTTCCAAAGTAACTAAAAAAATATTTTTTTTTCCAAAGAAACTAAAAAAATATTTTTTTTTCCAAAGTAACTAAAAAAAAAATTTTTTTTCCAAAGAAACTAAAAAATTTTTTTTTTTTCCAAAGTAACTAAAAAATTTTTTTTTTTCCAAAGTAACTAAAAAAAATTTTTTTTTTCCAAAGTAACTAAAAAAATATTTTTTTTCCAAAGTAACTAAAAAAATATTTTTTTTTCCAAAGTAACTAAAACAATTTTTTTTTTCCAAAGTAACTAAAAAAATATTTTTTTTTCCAAAGTAACTAAAAAAATATTTTTTTTTCCAAAGTAACTAAAAAAATATTTTTTTTTCCAAAGTAACTAAAAAAATATTTTTTTTTCCAAAGTAACTAAAAAAATATTTTTTTTCCAAAGTAATTAAAAAAATATTTTTTTTTCCAAAGTAACTAAAAAAAATTTTTTTTTCCAAAGTAACTAAAAAAATATTTTTTTTCCAAAGTAATTAAAAAAATATTTTATTTTCCAAAGTAACTAAAAAAAATTTTTTTTTTCCAAAGTAACTAAAAAATTTTTTTTTTTTCCAAAGTAACTAAAAAAATATTTTATTTTCCAAAGTAACTAAAAAAATATTTTTTTTTCCAAAGTAACTAAAAAAATAATTTTTTTTCCAAAGTAACTAAAAAAATATTTTTTTTTCCAAAGTAACTAAAAAAATATTTTTTTTCCAAAGTAACTAAAAAAATATTTTTTTTTCCAAAGTAACTAAAAAAATATTTTTTTTTCCAAAGTAACTAAAAAAATATTTTTTTTCCAAAGTAACTAAAAAAATATTTTTTTTTCCAAAGTAACTAAAAAAAATTTTTTTTTCCAAAGTAACTAAAAAAATATTTTTTTTTCCAAAGTAACTAAAAAAAAAATATTTTTTCCAAAGTAACTAAAAAAATATTTTTTTTTCCAAAGTAATTAAAAAAATATTTTTTTTTCCAAAGTAACTAAAAAAATATTTTTTTTTCCAAAGTAACTAAAAAAATATTTTTTTTCCCAAAGTAACTAAAAAAATATTTTTTTTTCCAAAGTAACTAAAAAAATATTTTCTTTTCCAAAGTAACTAAAAAAATATTTTTTTTTCCAAAGTAACTAAAAAAAAATTTTTTTTCCAAAGTAATTAAAAAAATATTTTTTTTTCCAAAGTAACTAAAAAAAAATTTTTTTTCCAAAGTAACTAAAAAAAAAATTTTTTTCCAAAGTAATTAAAAAAATATTTTATTTTCCAAAGTAACTAAAAAAAATTTTTTTTTTCCAAAGTAACTAAAAATTTTTTTTTTTTTCCAAAGTAACTAAAAAAATATTTTATTTTCCAAAGTAACTAAAAAAATTTTTTTTTTTCCAAAGTAACTAAAAAAATAATTTTTTTTCCAAAGTAACTAAAAAAATATTTTTTTTCCAAAGTAACTAAAAAAATATTTTTTTTCCAAAGTAACTAAAAAAATATTTTTTTTTCCAAAGTAACTAAAAAAATATTTTTTTTTCCAAAGTAACTAAAAAAATATTTTTTTTTCCAAAGTAACTAAAAAAATATTTTTTTTTCCAAAGTAACTAAAAAAATTTTTTTTTTTCCAAAGTAACTAAAAAAATATTTTTTTTCCCAAAGTAACTAAAAAAATATTTTTTTTTCCAAAGTAACTAAAAAAAAAAATTTTTTTCCAAAGGAACTAAAAAAAAATTTTTTTTTCCAAAGTAATTAAAAAAATATTTTTTTTTCCAAAGTAACTAAAAAAATATTTTTTTTTCCAAAGTAACTAAAAAAATATTTTTTTTTCCAAAGTAACTAAAAAAATATTTTTTTTTCCAAAGTAACTAAAAAAATATTTTCTTTTCCAAAGTAACTAAAAAAATATTTTTTTTTCCAAAGTAACTAAAAAAATATTTTTTTTCCAAAGTAATTAAAAAAAAAAAAAATTTTCCAAAGTAACTAAAAAAATTTTTTTTTTCCAAAGTAACTAAAAAAATATTTTTTTTCCAAAGTAATTAAAAAAATATTTTATTTTCCAAAGTAACTAAAAAAAAAATTTTTTTTCCAAAGTAACTAAAAAAATTTTTTTTTTTCCAAAGTAACTAAAAAAATATTTTATTTTCCAAAGTAACTAAAAAAAATTTTTTTTTTCCAAAGTAACTAAAAAAATAAATTTTTTTCCAAAGTAACTAAAAAAATATTTTTTTTCCAAAGTAACTAAAAAAATATTTTTTTTCCAAAGTAACTAAAAAAATATTTTTTTTTCCAAAGTAACTAAAAAAATATTTTTTTTTCCAAAGTAACTAAAAAAATATTTTTTTTTCCAAAGTAACTAAAAAAATATTTTTTTTTCCAAAGAAACTAAAAAAATATTTTTTTTTCCAAAGTAACTAAAAATTTTTTTTTTTTTTCCAAAGTAACTAAAAAAATATTTTTTTTTCCAAAGTAACTAAAAAAATATATTTTTTTCCAAAGTAACTAAAAAAATATTTTTTTTTCCAAAGTAACTAAAAAAATATTTTTTTTTCCAAAGTAACTAAAAAAATATTTTTTTTTCCAAAGTAACTAAAAAAAAAAAATTTTTTCCAAAGTAACTAAAAAAATATTTTTTTTTCCAAAGTAATTAAAAAAATATTTTTTTTTCCAAAGTAACTAAAAAAATATTTTTTTTCCAAAGTAACTAAAAAAATATTTTTTTTTCCAAAGTAACTAAAAAAATATTTTTTTTTCCAAAGTAACTAAAAAAATATTTTTTTTTCCAAAGTAATTAAAAAAATATTTTTTTTTCCAAAGTAACTAAAAAAATATTTTTTTTTCCAAAGTAACTAAAAAAATATTTTTTTTTCCAAAGTAACTAAAAAAATATTTTTTTTTCCAAAGTAACTAAAAAAATATTTTCTTTTCCAAAGTAACTAAAAAAATATTTTTTTTTCCAAAGTAACTAAAAAAATATTTTTTTTCCAAAGTAATTAAAAAAATATTTTTTTTTCCAAAGTAACTAAAAAAAATTTTTTTTTCCAAAGTAACTAAAAAAATATTTTCTTTTCCAAAGTAACTAAAAAAATATTTTTTTTTCCAAAGTAACTAAAAAAATATTTTTTTTCCAAAGTAATTAAAAAAATATTTTTTTTTCCAAAGTAACTAAAAATTTTTTTTTTTTCCAAAGTAACTAAAAAAATATTTTTTTTCCAAAGTAATTAAAAAAATATTTTATTTTCCAAAGTAACTAAAAAAAAAAATTTTTTTCCAAAGTAACTAAAAAATTTTTTTTTTTTCCAAAGTAACTAAAAAAATATTTTATTTTCCAAAGTAACTAAAAAAAATTTTTTTTTCCAAACTAAAAAAATAATTTTTTTTCCAAAGTAACTAAAAAAATATTTTTTTTCCAAAGTAACTAAAAAAATATTTTTTTTTCCAAAGTAACTAAAAAAATATTTTTTTTTCCAAAGTAACTAAAAAAATATTTTTTTTTCCAAAGTAACTAAAAAAATATTTTTTTTTCCAAAGAAACTAAAACAATATTTTTTTTTCCAAAGTAACTAAAAAATTTTTTTTTTTTCCAAAGTAACTAAAAAAATATTTTTTTTTCCAAAGTAACTAAAAAAATTTTTTTTTTTCCAAAGTAACTAAAAAAATATTTTTTTTTCCAAAGTAACTAAAAAAATATTTTTTTTTCCAAAGTAACTAAAAAAATATTTTTTTTTCCAAAGTAACTAAAAAAATATTTTTTTTCCAAAGTAACTAAAAAAATATTTTTTTTTCCAAAGTAACTAAAAAAATATTTTTTTTTCCAAAGTAACTAAAAAAATATTTTTTTTTCCAAAGTAACTAAAAAAATATTTTTTTTTCCAAAGAAACTAAAAAAAATTTTTTTTTTCCAAAGTAACTAAAAAATTTTTTTTTTTTCCAAAGAAACTAAAAAAATATTTTTTTTTCCAAAGTAACTAAAAAAAATTTTTTTTTTCCAAAGTAACTAAAAAAATATTTTTTTTTCCAAAGTAACTAAAAAAATATTTTTTTTTCCAAAGTAACTAAAAAAATATTTTTTTTTCCAAAGTAACTAAAAAAATATTTTTTTTTCCAAAGAAACTAAAAAAATATTTTTTTTTCCAAAGTAACTAAAAATTTTTTTTTTTTTTCCAAAGTAACTAAAAAAATATTTTTTTTTCCAAAGTAACTAAAAAAATATTTTTTTTTCCAAAGTAACTAAAAAAATATTTTTTTTTCCAAAGTAACTAAAAAAATATTTTTTTTCCCAAAGTAACTAAAAAAATATTTTTTTTTCCAAAGTAACTAAAAAAAAAAAATTTTTTCCAAAGTAACTAAAAAAATATTTTTTTTTCCAAAGTAATTAAAAAAATATTTTTTTTTCCAAAGTAACTAAAAAAATATTTTTTTTCCAAAGTAACTAAAAAAATATTTTTTTTTCCAAAGTAACTAAAAAAATATTTTTTTTTCCAAAGTAACTAAAAAAATATTTTTTTTTCCAAAGTAATTAAAAAAATATTTTTTTTTCCAAAGTAACTAAAAAAATATTTTTTTTTCCAAAGTAACTAAAAAAATATTTTTTTTTCCAAAGTAACTAAAAAAATATTTTTTTTTCCAAAGTAACTAAAAAAATATTTTCTTTTCCAAAGTAACTAAAAAAATATTTTTTTTTCCAAAGTAACTAAAAAAATATTTTTTTTCCAAAGTAATTAAAAAAATATTTTTTTTTCCAAAGTAACTAAAAAAAATTTTTTTTTCCAAAGTAACTAAAAAAATATTTTCTTTTCCAAAGTAACTAAAAAAATATTTTTTTTTCCAAAGTAACTAAAAAAATATTTTTTTTCCAAAGTAATTAAAAAAATATTTTTTTTTCCAAAGTAACTAAAAATTTTTTTTTTTTCCAAAGTAACTAAAAAAATATTTTTTTTCCAAAGTAATTAAAAAAATATTTTATTTTCCAAAGTAACTAAAAAAAAATTTTTTTTTCCAAAGTAACTAAAAATTTTTTTTTTTTTCCAAAGTAACTAAAAAAATATTTTATTTTCCAAAGTAACTAAAAAAAATTTTTTTTTCCAAACTAAAAAAATAATTTTTTTTCCAAAGTAACTAAAAAAATATTTTTTTTCCAAAGTAACTAAAAAAAATTTTTTTTTTCCAAAGTAACTAAAAATTTTTTTTTTTTTCCAAAGTAACTAAAAAAATTTTTTTTTTCCAAAGTAACTAAAAAAATATATTTTTTTCCAAAGTAACTAAAAAAATTTTTTTTTTTCCAAAGAAACTAAAAAAATATTATTTTTTCCAAAGTAACTAAAAAAAATTTTTTTTTCCAAAGAAACTAAAAAAATATTATTTTTTCCAAAGTAACTAAAATTTTTTTTTTTTTCCAAAGTAACTAAAAACAATTTTTTTTTTCCAAAGTAAGTAAAAAAAATTTTTTTTTCCAAAGTAACTAAAAAAAAATTTTTTTTTCCAAAGTAACTAAAAAACATTTTTTTTCCCAAAGTAACTAAAAAAAATTTTTTTTTCCAAAGTAATTAAAAAAATTTTTTTTTTTCCAAAGTAACTAAATTTTTTTTTTTTTTCCAAAGTAACTAAAAAAATATATTTTTTCCCAAAGTAACTAAAAAAATATTTTTTTTTCCAAAGTAACTAAAAAAATATATTTTTTTCCAAAGTAACTAAAAAAATATATTTTTTTCCAAAGTAACTAAAAAAATATTTTTTTTTCCAAAGTAACTAAAAAAATATTTTTTTTTCCAAAGTAACTAAAAAAAAAATTTTTTTTCCAAAGTAACTAAAAAAATATTTTTTTTTCCAAAGTAATTAAAAAAATATTTTTTTTTCCAAAGTAACTAAAAAAATATTTTTTTTTCCAAAGTAACTAAAAAAATATTTTTTTTTCCAAAGTAACTAAAAAAATAATTTTTTTTCCAAAGTAACTAAAAAAATATTTTTTTTTCCAAAGTAACTAAAAAAAATTTTTTTTTTCCAAAGTAACTAAAAAAATATTTTTTTTTCCAAAGTAATTAAAAAAATATTTTTTTTTCCAAAGTAACTAAAAAAATTTTTTTTTTTCCAAAGAAACTAAAAAAATATTATTTTTTCCAAAGTAACTAAAAAAATTTTTTTTTTTCCAAAGTAACTAAAAAAAATTTTTTTTTTCCAAAGTAAGTAAAAAAAATTTTTTTTTCCAAAGTAACTAAAAAATTTTTTTTTTTTCCAAAGTAACTAAAAAAATATTTTTTTTTCCAAAGTAACTAAAAAAATTTTTTTTTTCCAAAGTAACTAAAAAAATTTTTTTTTTTCCAAAGTAACTAAAAAAATTTTTTTTTTCCAAAGTAACTAAAAAAATATATTTTTTTCCAAAGTAACTAAAAAAATATTTTTTTTTCCAAAGTAACTAAAAAAATAATTTTTTTTCCAAAGTAACTAAAAAAATATTTTTTTTTCCAAAGTAACTAAAAAAAAAATTTTTTTTCCAAAGTAACTAAAAAAATATTTTTTTTCCAAAGTAATTAAAAAAATATTTTTTTTTCCAAAGTAACTAAAAAAATATTTTTTTTCCCAAAGTAACTAAAAAAATATTTTTTTTTCCAAAGTAACTAAAAAAATATTTTTTTTTCCAAAGTAACTAAAAAAATATTTTTTTTTCCAAAGTAACTAAAAAAAAAATTTTTTTTCCAAAGTAACTAAAAAAATATTTTTTTTTCCAAAGTAATTAAAATTTTTTTTTTTTTCCAAAGTAACTAAAAAAATATTTTTTTTTCCAAAGTAACTAAAAAAATATTTTTTTTCCAAAGTAACTAAAAAAATATTTTTTTTTCCAAAGTAACTAAAAAAATATTTTTTTTTCCAAAGTAACTAAAAAAAAATATTTTTTTCCAAAGTAACTAAAAAAATATTTTTTTTTCCAAAGTAATTAAAAAAATATTTTTTTTTCCAAAGTAACTAAAAAAATATTTTTTTTTCCAAAGTAACTAAAAAAATATTTTTTTTTCCAAAGTAACTAAAAAAATATTTTTTTTTCCAAAGTAACTAAAAAAATATTTTCTTTTCCAAAGTAACTAAAAAAATATTTTTTTTTCCAAAGAAACTAAAAAAATATTTTTTTTTCCAAAGAAACTAAAAAAATATTTTTTTTTCCAAAGAAACTAAAAAAATATTTTTTTTTCCAAAGTAACTAAAACATTTTTTTTTTTTCCAAAGTAACTAAAAAAATTTTTTTTTTCCAAAGTAACTAAAAAAATATTTTTTTTTCCAAAGTAACTAAAAAAAATTTTTTTTTTCCAAAGTAACTAAAAAATTTTTTTTTTTTCCAAAGTAACTAAAAAAATATTTTTTTTTCCAAAGTAACTAAAAAAATATTTTTTTTTCCAAAGTAACTAAAAAAATTTTTTTTTTTCCAAAGTAACTAAAAAAATATTTTTTTTTCCAAAGTAACTAAAAAAATATTTTTTTTCCAAAGTAACTAAAAAAATATTTTTTTTCCAAAGTAATTAAAAAAAAAAAAATTTCCAAAGTAACTAAAAAAATATTTTTTTTTCCAAAGTAACTAAAAAAATATTTTTTTTTCCAAAGTAACTAAAAAAATATTTTTTTTTCCAAAGTAACTAAAAAAATATTTTCTTTTCCAAAGTAACTAAAAAAATATTTTTTTTTCCAAAGAAACTAAAAAAAATTTTTTTTTCCAAAGTAACTAAAAAAAAAATTTTTTTTCCAAAGAAACTAAAAAAATATTTTTTTTTCCAAAGTAACTAAAAAAAATTTTTTTTTTCCAAAGTAACTAAAAAAATATTTTTTTTTTCCAAAGAAACTAAAAAAAAATGTTTTTTTCCAAAGTAACTAAAAAAAATTTTTTTTTTCCAAAGTAACTAAAAATTATTTTTTTTCCCAAAGTAACTAAAAAAATATTTTTTTTTCCAAAGTAAAAAAAAAATATTTTTTTTTCCAAAGTAACTAAAAAAATATTTTTTTTCCCAAAGTAACTAAAAAAATATTTTTTTTTCCAAAGTAACTAAAAAAATATTTTTTTTTCCAAAGTAACTAAAAAAATATTTTTTTTTCCAAAGTAACTAAAAAAAAATTTTTTTTTTCCAAAGTAACTAAAAAAATATTTTTTTTTCCAAAGTAATTAAAAAAAAAAAATTTTTTCCAAAGTAACTAAAAAAATATTTTTTTTTCCAAAGTAACTAAAAAAATTTTTTTTTTCCAAAGTAACTAAAAAAATATTTTTTTTTCCAAAGTAACTAAAAAAAATTTTTTTTTTCCAAAGAAACTAAAAAAATATTATTTTTTCCAAAGTAACTAAAAAAATTTTTTTTTTCCAAAGAAACTAAAAAAAAATTTTTTTTCCAAAGTAACTAAAAAAAATTTTTTTTTTCCAAAGTAACTAAAAAAATTTTTTTTTTTCCAAAGTAACTAAAAAAATATTTTTTTTTCCAAAGTAACTAAAAAAAAATTTTTTTTCCAAAGTAACTAAAAAAATATATTTTTTTCCAAAGTAACTAAAAAAATATTTTTTTTTCCAAAGTAACTAAAAAAATAATTTTTTTTCCAAAGTAACTAAAAAAATAATTTTTTTTCCAAAGTAACTAAAAAAATATTTTTTTTTCCAAAGTAACTAAAAAAAAAAAATTTTTTCCAAAGTAACTAAAAAAATATTTTTTTTCCAAAGTAATTAAAAAAATATTTTTTTTTCCAAAGTAACTAAAAAAATATTTTTTTTCCCAAAGTAACTAAAAAAATATTTTTTTTTCCAAAGTAACTAAAAAAATATTTTTTTTTCCAAAGTAACTAAAAAAATATTTTTTTTTCCAAAGTAACTAAAAAAAAATTTTTTTTTCCAAAGTAACTAAAAAAATATTTTTTTTTCCAAAGTAACTAAAAAAATATTTTTTTTTCCAAAGTAACTAAAAAAATATTTTTTTTTCCAAAGTAACTAAAAAAATATTTTTTTTTTCCAAAGTAACTAAAAAAAAATATTTTTTTCCAAAGTAACTAAAAAAATATTTTTTTTTCCAAAGTAATTAAAAAAATATTTTTTTTTCCAAAGTAACTAAAAAAATATTTTTTTTTCCAAAGTAACTAAAAAAATATTTTTTTTTCCAAAGTAACTAAAAAAATATTTTTTTTTCCAAAGTAACTAAAAAAATATTTTCTTTTCCAAAGTAACTAAAAAAATATTTTTTTTTCCAAAGAAACTAAAAAAATATTTTTTTTTCCAAAGTAACTAAAAAAATATTTTTTTTTCCAAAGAAACTAAAAAAAAATTTTTTTTTCCAAAGTAACTAAAAATTTTTTTTTTTTTCCAAAGTAACTAAAAAAATTTTTTTTTTCCAAAGTAACTAAAAAAATATTTTTTTTTCCAAAGTAACTAAAAAAAATTTTTTTTTTCCAAAGTAACTAAAAAAATATTTTTTTTTCCAAAGTAACTAAAAAAATATTTTTTTTTCCAAAGTAACTAAAAAAATATTTTTTTTTCCAAAGTAACTAAAAAAATTTTTTTTTTTCCAAAGTAACTAAAAAAATATTTTTTTTTCCAAAGTAACTAAAAAAATTTTTTTTTTCCAAAGTAACTAAAAAAATATTTTTTTTCCAAAGTAATTAAAAAAAAAAAAATTTCCAAAGTAACTAAAAAAATATTTTTTTTTCCAAAGTAACTAAAAAAATATTTTTTTTTCCAAAGTAACTAAAAAAATATTTTTTTTTCCAAAGTAACTAAAAAAATATTTTCTTTTCCAAAGTAACTAAAAAAATATTTTTTTTTCCAAAGAAACTAAAAAAAATTTTTTTTTCCAAAGTAACTAAAAAAATTTTTTTTTTTCCAAAGAAACTAAAAAAAATTTTTTTTTTCCAAAGTAACTAAAAAAAATTTTTTTTTTCCAAAGTAACTAAAAAAATATTTTTTTTTCCAAAGAAACTAAAAAAAAAATTTTTTTTCCAAAGTAACTAAAAAAAAATTTTTTTTTCCAAAGTAACTAAAAAATTATTTTTTTTCCCAAAGTAACTAAAAAAATATTTTTTTTTCCAAAGTAACTAAAAAAATATTTTTTTTTCCAAAGTAACTAAAAAAATTTTTTTTTTTCCAAAGTAACTAAAAAAATATTTTTTTTTCCAAAGTAACTAAAAAAATATTTTTTTTTCCAAAGTAACTAAAAAAATATTTTTTTTTCCAAAGTAACTAAAAAAATATTTTTTTTTCCAAAGTAACTAAAAAAATATTTTTTTTTCCAAAGTAACTAAAAAAATATTTTTTTTTCCAAAGTAACTAAAAAAATATTTTTTTTCCAAAGTAACTAAAAAAAAAAAATTTTTTCCAAAGTAACTAAAAAATTTTTTTTTTCCAAAGTAACTAAAAAAATATTTTTTTTCCAAAGTAACTAAAAAAATATATTTTTTTCCAAAGTAACTAAAAAAATTTTTTTTTTTCCAAAGAAACTAAAAAAATATTATTTTTTCCAAAGTAACTAAAAAAATTTTTTTTTTCCAAAGAAACTAAAAAAATATTATTTTTTCCAAAGTAACTAAAAAAAATTTTTTTTTTCCAAAGTAACTAAAAAAAATTTTTTTTTTCCAAAGTAAGTAAAAAAAAAAATTTTTTCCAAAGTAACTAAAAAATTTTTTTTTTTTCCAAAGTAACTAAAAAAATTTTTTTTTTTCCAAAGTAACTAAAAAAATTTTTTTTTTTCCAAAGTAACTAAAAAAATATTTTTTTTTCCAAAGTAACTAAAAAAATATTTTTTTTCCAAAGTAACTAAAAAAATATATTTTTTTCCAAAGTAACTAAAAAAATATTTTTTTTTCCAAAGTAACTAAAAAAATAATTTTTTTTCCAAAGTAACTAAAAAAATATTTTTTTTTCCAAAGTAACTAAAAAAAAAAATTTTTTTCCAAAGTAACTAAAAAAATATTTTTTTTCCAAAGTAATTAAAAAAATATTTTTTTTTCCAAAGTAACTAAAAAAATATTTTTTTTCCCAAAGTAACTAAAAAAATATTTTTTTTTCCAAAGTAACTAAAAAAATATTTTTTTTTCCAAAGTAACTAAAAAAATATTTTTTTTTCCAAAGTAACTAAAAAAAAAATTTTTTTTCCAAAGTAACTAAAAAAATATTTTTTTTTCCAAAGTAATTAAAAAAATATTTTTTTTTCCAAAGTAACTAAAAAAATATTTTTTTTTCCAAAGTAACTAAAAAAATATTTTTTTTTCCAAAGTAACTAAAAAAATATTTTTTTTTCCAAAGTAACTAAAAAAATATTTTTTTTTCCAAAGTAACTAAAAAAAATTTTTTTTTTCCAAAGTAACTAAAAAAATATTTTTTTTCCCAAAGTAATTAAAAAAATATTTTTTTTCCAAAGTAACTAAAAAAATATTTTTTTTCCCAAAGTAACTAAAAAAATATTTTTTTTCCAAAGTAACTAAAAAAATATTTTTTTTTCCAAAGTAACTAAAAAAATATTTTCTTTTCCAAAGTAACTAAAAAAATATTTTTTTTTCCAAAGAAACTAAAAAAATATTTTTTTTTCCAAAGTAACTAAAAAAATATTTTTTTTTCCAAAGAAACTAAAAAAATATTTTTTTTTCCAAAGTAACTAAAAAAAATTTTTTTTTCCAAAGTAACTAAAAAAAATTTTTTTTTCCAAAGTAACTAAAAAAATATTTTTTTTTCCAAAGTAACTAAAAAAATTTTTTTTTTCCAAAGTAACTAAAAAAATTTTTTTTTTTCCAAAGTAACTAAAAAAATTTTTTTTTTTCCAAAGTAACTAAAAAAATATTTTTTTTTCCAAAGTAACTAAAAAAATATTTTTTTTTCCAAAGTAACTAAAAAAATATTTTTTTTTCCAAAGTAACTAAAAAAATATTTTTTTTCCAAAGTAACTAAAAAAATATTTTTTTTCCAAAGTAATTAAAAAAAAAAAAAATTTCCAAAGTAACTAAAAAAATATTTTTTTTTCCAAAGTAACTAAAAAAATATTTTTTTTTCCAAAGTAACTAAAAAAATATTTTTTTTTCCAAAGTAACTAAAAAAATATTTTCTTTTCCAAAGTAACTAAAAAAATATTTTTTTTTCCAAAGAAACTAAAAAAAAATTTTTTTTCCAAAGTAACTAAAAAAAATTTTTTTTTTCCAAAGAAACTAAAAAAATATTTTTTTTTCCAAAGAAACTAAAAAAAAATTTTTTTTTCCAAAGTAACTAAAAAAAATTTTTTTTTTCCAAAGTAACTAAAAAATTATTTTTTTTCCCAAAGTAACTAAAAAAATATTTTTTTTTCCAAAGTAACTAAAAAAATATTTTTTTTTCCAAAGTAACTAAAAAAAAAATTTTTTTTCCAAAGTAACTAAAAAAATATTTTTTTTTCCAAAGTAACTAAAAAAAAATTTTTTTTTCCAAAGTAACTAAAAAAATATTTTTTTTTCCAAAGTAACTAAAAAAATATTTTTTTTTCCAAAGTAACTAAAAAAATTTTTTTTTTTCCAAAGTAACTAAAAAAATATTTTTTTTTTCCAAAGTAACTAAAAAAATATTTTTTTTTCCAAAGTAACTAAAAAAATATTTTTTTTTCCAAAGTAACTAAAAAAATATTTTTTTTTCCAAAGTAACTAAAAAAATATTTTTTTTTCCAAAGTAACTAAAAAAATATTTTTTTTCCAAAGTAACTACAAAAATATTTTTTTTTCCAAAGTAACTAAAAAAATATTTTTTTTTCCAAAGTAACTAAAAAAATATTTTTTTTTCCAAAGTAACTAAAAAAATATTTTTTTTTCCAAAGAAACTAAAAAAATATTTTTTTTTCCAAAGTAACTAAAAAAATATTTTTTTTTCCAAAGAAACTAAAAAAATATTTTTTTTCCCAAAGTAACTAAAAAAATTTTTTTTTTTCCAAAGTAACTAAAAAAATATTTTTTTTTCCAAAGTAACTAAAAAAAATTTTTTTTTTCCAAAGTAACTAAAAAAATATTTTTTTTTCCAAAGTAACTAAAAAAATATTTTTTTTTCCAAAGTAACTAAAAAAAATTTTTTTTTTCCAAAGTAACTAAAAAAATATTTTTTTTCCAAAGTAATTAAAAAAATATTTTTTTTTCCAAAGTAACTAAAAAATATATATTTTTTTTCCAAAGTAACTAAAAAAATATTTTTTTTTCCAAAGTAACTAAAAAAATATTTTTTTTTCCAAAGTAACTAAAAAAATATTTTCTTTTCCAAAGTAACTAAAAAAATATTTTTTTTTCCAAAGAAACTAAAAAAATATTTTTTTTTCCAAAGTAACTAAAAAAATTTTTTTTTTCCAAAGAAACTAAAAAAATATTTTTTTTTCCAAAGTAACTAAAAAAATTTTTTTTTTTCCAAAGTAACTAAAAAAATATTTTTTTTTCCAAAGTAACTAAAAAAATATTTTTTTTTCCAAAGTAACTAAAAAAATATTTTTTTTTCCAAAGTAACTAAAAAAATATTTTTTTTCCAAAGTAACTAAAAAAATATTTTTTTTTCCAAAGTAACTAAAAAAAATTTTTTTTTTCCAAAGTAACTAAAAAAAAATTTTTTTTCCAAAGTAATTAAAAAAATATTTTTTTTTCCAAAGTAACTAAAAAAATATTTTTTTTTTCCAAAGTAACTAAAAAAATATTTTTTTTCCAAAGTAATTAAAAAAATATTTTTTTTTCCAAAGTAACTAAAAAAAATTTTTTTTTTCCAAAGTAACTAAAAAAATATTTTTTTTTCCAAAGAAACTAAAAAAATATTTTTTTTCCAAAGTAACTAAAAAAATAATTTTTTTTCCAAAGTAACTAAAAAAATATATTTTTTTCCAAAGAAACTAAAAAAATATTTTTTTTTCCAAAGTAACTAAAAAAAATTTTTTTTTTCCAAAGTAACTAAAAAAATAATTTTTTTTCCAAAGTAACTAAAAAAATATTTTCTTTTCCAAAGTAACTAAAAAAATATTTATTTTTCCAAAGAAACTAAAAAAATATTTTTTTTTCCAAAGTAACTAAAAAAATATTTTTTTTTCCAAAGTAACTAAAAAAATATTTTTTTTTCCAAAGAAACTAAAAAAATATTTTTTTTTCCAAAGTAACTAAAAAAATATTTTTTTTTCCAAAGTAACTAAAAAAATATTTTTTTTTCCAAAGTAACTAAAAAAATATTTTTTTTTCCAAAGAAACTAAAAAAAATTTTTTTTTTCCAAAGTAACTAAAAAAATATTTTTTTTCCCAAAGTAACTAAAAAAAATATTTTTTTTTCCAAAGTAACTAAAAAAAAATTTTTTTTTCCAAAGTAACTAAAAAAAATTTTTTTTTTCCAAAGTAACTAAAAAAATATTTTTTTTTCCAAAGTAACTAAAAAAATAATTTTTTTTCCAAAGTAACTAAAAAAATAATTTTTTTTCCAAAGTAACTAAAAAAATATTTTTTTTTCCAAAGTAACTAAAAAAATATTTTTTTTTCCAAAGTAACTAAAAAAATATTTTTTTTTCCAAAGTAACTAAAAAAATATTTTTTTTCCAAGGTAACTAAAAAAATATATTTTTTTCCAAAGTAACTAAAAAAATATTTTTTTTTCCAAAGTAACTAAAAAAATATTTTTTTTTCCAAAGTAACTAAAAAAATATATTTTTTTCCAAAGAAACTAAAAAAATATTTTTTTTCCAAAGTAACTAAAAAAATATTTTTTTTTCCAAAGAAACTAAAAAAATATTTTTTTTCCAAAGTAACTAAAAAAATATTTTTTTTTCCAAAGTAACTAAAAAAATATATTTTTTTCCAAAGAAACTAAAAAAATATTTTTTTTTACAAAGTAACTAAAAAAATTTTTTTTTTTCCAAAGTAACTAAAAAAATAATTTTTTTTCCAAAGTAACTAAAAAAATATTTTCTTTTCCAAAGTAACTAAAAAAATATTTATTTTTCCAAAGAAACTAAAAAAATATTTTTTTTCCCAAAGTAACTAAAAAAATATTTTTTTTTCCAAAGTAACTAAAAAAATATTTTTTTTTCCAAAGAAACTAAAAAAATATTTTTTTTTCCAAAGTAACTAAAAAAATATTTTTTTTTCCAAAGTAACTAAAAAAATATTTTTTTTTCCAAAGTAACTAAAAAAATATTTTTTTTTCCAAAGAAACTAAAAAAATATTTTTTTTTCCAAAGTAACTAAAAAAATATTTTTTTTCCCAAAGTAACTAAAAAAAATTTTTTTTTTTTCCAAAGTAACTAAAAAAATTTTTTTTTTTCCAAAGTAACTAAAAAAATATTTTTTTTCCCAAAGTAACTAAAAAAATATTTTTTTTTCCAAAGTAACTAAAAAAATAATTTTTTTTCCATAGTAACTAAAAAAATAATTTTTTTTCCCAAAGTAACTAAAAAAATATATTTTTTTCCAAAGTAACTAAAAAAATATTTTTTTTTCCAAAGTAACTAAAAAAATATTTTTTTTTCCAAAGTAACTAAAAAAATATATTTTTTTCCAAAGAAACTAAAAAAATATTTTTTTTCCAAAGTAACTAAAAAAATAATTTTTTTTCCAAAGTAACTAAAAAAATAATTTTTTTTCCAAAGAAACTAAAAAAATATTTTTTTTTCCAAAGTAACTAAAAAATTTTTTTTTTTTCCAAAGTAACTAAAAAAATATTTTTTTTTCCAAAGTAACTAAAATTTTTTTTTTTTTTTCCAAAGTAACTAAAAAAAAAAAAATTTTTCCAAAGTAACTAAAAAAAAATTTTTTTTTCCAAAGTAACTAAAAAAATATTTTTTTTTCCAAAGTAACTAAAAAAATATTTTTTTTTCCAAAGTAACTAAAAAAATATTTTTTTTTCCAAAGTAACTAAAAAAATATTTTTTTTCCAAAGTAATTAAAAAAATATTTTTTTTTCCAAAGTAACTAAAAAAATATTTTTTTTTCCAAAGTAACTAAAAAAATATTTTTTTTTCCAAAGTAACTAAAAAAATATTTTTTTTTCCAAAGTAACTAAAAAAATATTTTTTTTCCAAAGTAATTAAAAAAATATTTTTTTTCCAAAGTAACTAAAAAAAATATTTTTTTTCCAAAGTAACTAAAAAAATAATTTTTTTTCCAAAGTAACTAAAAAAATATTTTATTTTCCAAAGTAACTAAAAAAATAATTTTTTTTCCAAAGTAACTAAAAAAATAATTTTTTTTCCAAAGTAACTAAAAAAATATTTTTTTTTCCAAAGAAACTAAAAAAATATTTTTTTTCCAAAGTAACTAAAAAAATATTTTTTTTTCCAAAGTAACTAAAAAAATATTTTTTTTTCCAAAGTAACTAAAAAAATAATTTTTTTTCCAAAGTAACTAAAAAAATATTTTTTTTTCCAAAGTAACTAAAAAAATATTTTTTTTTCCAAAGTAACTAAAAAAATATTTTTTTTTCCAAAGTAACTAAAAAAATATTTTTTTTCCAAAGTAACTAAAAAAATATTTTTTTTTCCAAAGTAACTAAAAAAATATTTTTTTTTCCAAAGTAACTAAAAAAATATTTTTTTTTCCAAAGTAACTAAAAAAATATATTTTTTTCCAAAGAAACTAAAAAAATAATTTTTTTTCCAAAGAAACTAAAAAAAAATTTTTTTTTCCAAAGTAACTAAAAAAATTTTTTTTTTCCAAAGTAACTAAAAAAATATTTTTTTTTCCAAAGTAACTAAAAAAAATTTTTTTTTTTCCAAAGTAACTAAAAAAAAATTTTTTTTTCCAAAGTAACTAAAAAAATATTTTTTTTTCCAAAGTAACTAAAAAAATATTTTATTTTCCAAAGTAACTAAAAAAATAATTTTTTTTCCAAAGTAACTAAAAAAATAATTTTTTTTCCAAAGTAACTAAAAAAATAATTTTTTTTCCAAAGTAACTAAAAAAATATTTTTTTTCCAAAGTAACTAAAAAAATATTTTTTTTTCCAAAGTAACTAAAAAAATATTTTTTTTTCCAAAGTAACTAAAAAAATATTTTTTTTTCCAAAGTAACTAAAAAAATATTTTTTTTTCCAAAGAAACTAAAAAAAATTTTTTTTCCAAAGTAACTAAAAAAATATTTTTTTTTCCAAAGTAACTAAAAAAATTTTTTTTTTCCAAAGAAACTAAAAAAAAATTTTTTTTTCCAAAGTAACTAAAAAAAAATTTTTTTTCCAAAGTAACTAAAAAAAATGTTTTTTTTCCAAAGTAACTAAAAAAATATTTTTTTTCCCAAAGTAACTAAAAAAATATTTTTTTTTCCAAAGTAACTAAAAAAATATTTTTTTTTCCAAAGTAACTAAAAAAATATTTTTTTTTCCAAAGTAACTAAAAAATTATTTTTTTTTCCAAAGTAACTAAAAAAATATTTTTTTTTCCAAAGTAACTAAAAAAATATTTTCTTTTCCAAAGTAACTAAAAAAATATTTTTTTTTCCAAAGAAACTAAAAAAATATTTTTTTTTCCAAAGTAACTAAAAAAATATTTTTTTTTCCAAAGAAACTAAAAAAATATTTTTTTTTCCAAAGTAACTAAAAAAATATTTTTTTTTCCAAAGTAACTAAAAAAATATTTTTTTTTCCAAAGTAACTAAAAAAATATTTTTTTTTCCAAAGTAACTAAAAAAATATTTTTTTTTCCAAAGTAACTAAAAAAATATTTTTTTTTCCAAAGTAACTAAAAAAATATTTTTTTTTCCAAAGTAACTAAAAATATATTTTTTTTCCAAAGAAACTAAAAAAATATTTTTTTTTCCAAAGTAACTAAAAAAATATTTTTTTTTCCAAAGTAACTAAAAAAATATTTTTTTTTCCAAAGAAACTAAAAAAATATTTTTTTTTCCAAAGTAACTAAAAAAATATTTTTTTTTCCAAAGTAACTAAAAAAATATTTTTTTTTCCAAAGTAACTAAAAAAATATTTTTTTTTCCAAAGAAACTAAAAAAATATTTTTTTTTCCAAAGTAACTAAAAAAATATTTTTTTTCCCAAAGTAACTAAAAAAAATATTTTTTTTTCCAAAGTAACTAAAAAAAATTTTTTTTTTCCAAAGTAACTAAAAAAATATTTTTTTTTCCAAAGTAACTAAAAAAAAAAAATTTTTTCCAAAGTAACTAAAAAAATATTTTTTTTTCCAAAGTAACTAAAAAAATTATTTTTTTTCCAAAGTAACTAAAAAAATATTTTTTTTCCCAAAGTAACTAAAAAAATATTTTTTTTTCCAAAGTAACTAAAAAAATATTTTTTTTTCCAAAGTAACTAAAAAAATATTTTTTTTCCAAAGTAACTAAAAAAATATTTTTTTTTCCAAAGTAACTAAAAAAATATTTTTTTTTCCAAAGTAACTAAAAAAATATTTTTTTTTCCAAAGTAACTAAAAAAATATATTTTTTTCCAAAGAAACTAAAAAAATATTTTTTTTCCAAAGTAACTAAAAAAATAATTTTTTTTCCAAAGTAACTAAAAAAATAATTTTTTTTCCAAAGAAACTAAAAAAATATTTTTTTTTCCAAAGTAACTAAAAAAATATTTTTTTTTCCAAAGTAACTAAAATTTTTTTTTTTTTCCAAAGTAACTAAAAAAATTTTTTTTTTCCAAAGTAACTAAAAAAATTTTTTTTTTTCCAAAGTAACTAAAAAAATATTTTTTTTTCCAAAGTAACTAAAAAAATATTTTTTTTTCCAAAGTAACTAAAAAAATATTTTTTTTCCAAAGTAACTAAAAAAATATTTTTTTTCCAAAGTAATTAAAAAAATATTTTTTTTTCCAAAGTAACTAAAAAAATATTTTTTTTTCCAAAGTAACTAAAAAAATATTTTTTTTTCCAAAGTAACTAAAAAAATATTTTTTTTTCCAAAGTAACTAAAAAAATATTTTCTTTTCCAAAGTAACTAAAAAAATATATTTTTTTCCAAAGAAACTAAAAAAATATTTTTTTTTCCAAAGTAACTAAAAAAATATTTTTTTTTCCAAAGAAACTAAAAAAAAATTTTTTTTTCCAAAGTAACTAAAAAAAATTTTTTTTTTCCAAAGTAACTAAAAAAATTTTTTTTTTTCCAAAGAAACTAAAAAAATATTTTTTTTTCCAAAGTAACTAAAAAAAATTTTTTTTTTCCAAAGTAACTAAAAAAATATTTTTTTTTCCAAAGTAACTAAAAAAATATTTTTTTTTCCAAAGTAACTAAAAAAATATTTTTTTTTCCAAAGTAACTAAAAAAATATTTTTTTTTCCAAAGTAACTAAAAAAATATTTTTTTTCCAAAGTAACTAAAAAAATATTTTTTTTTCCAAAGTAACTAAAAAAATATTTTTTTTCCAAAGTAACTAAAATTTTTTTTTTTTTTTCCAAAGTAACTAAAAAAATATTTTTTTTCCAAAGTAACTAAAAAAATATTTTTTTTTCCAAAGAAACTAAAAAAATATTTTTTTTTCCAAAGTAACTAAAAAAATATTTTTTTTTCCAAAGTAACTAAAAAAATATTTTTTTTCCAAAGTAACTAAAAAAATTTGTTTTTTTCCAAAGTAACTAAAAAAATATTTTTTTTCCAAAGTAATTAAAAAAAAAAAAAAATTTCCAAAGTAACTAAAAAAATATTTTTTTTTCCAAAGTAACTAAAAAAATATTTTTTTTTCCAAAGTAACTAAAAAAATATTTTTTTTCCAAAGTAACTAAAAAAATATTTTTTTTTCCAAAGTAACTAAAAAAATATTTTTTTTTCCAAAGTAACTAAAAAAATATTTTTTTTTCCAAAGTAACTAAAAAAAATTTTTTTTTTCCAAAGTAACTAAAAAAATATTTTTTTTTCCAAAGTAACTAAAAAAAAAATTTTTTTTCCAAAGTAACTAAAAAAATATTTTTTTTTCCAAAGTAACTAAAAAAATATTTTTTTTTCCAAAGTAACTAAAAAAGTAAATTTTTTCCAAAGTAACTAAAAAATTTTTTTTTTTTCCAAAGTAACTAAAAAAATTTTTTTTTTCCAAAGAAACTAAAAAAATTTTTTTTTTTCCAAAGTAACTAAAAAAATAATTTTTTTTCCAAAGTAACTAAAAAAATATTTTTTTTCCCAAAGTAACTAAAAAAATATTTTTTTTCCAAAGTAACTAAAAAAATATTTTTTTTTCCAAAGTAACTAAAAAAATTTGTTTTTTTCCAAAGTAACTAAAAAAATATTTTTTTTTCCAAAGTAACTAAAAAAATATTTTTTTTTCCAAAGTAACTAAAAAAATATTTTTTTTCCAAAGTAACTAAAAAAATATTTTTTTTTCCAAAGTAACTAAAAAAATATTTTTTTTTCCAAAGTAACTAAAAAAATATTTTTTTTCCAAAGTAACTAAAAAAAAAATTTTTTTTCCAAAGTAACTAAAAAAATATTTTTTTTCCAAAGTAACTAAAAAAAAATTTTTTTTTTCCAAAGTAACTAAAAAAATATTTTTTTTTCCAAAGTAACTAAAAAAAATTTTTTTTTTCCAAAGTAACTAAAAAATTTTTTTTTTTTCCAAAGAAACTAAAAAAATTTTTTTTTTTCCAAAGTAACTAAAAAAATATTTTTTTTTCCAAAGTAACTAAAAAAAATTTTTTTTTTCCAAAGTAACTAAAAAAATATTTTTTTTTCCAAAGTAACTAAAAAAATAATTTTTTTTCCAAAGTAACTAAAAAAATATTTTTTTTTCCAAAGTAACTAAAAAAATATTTTTTTTTCCAAAGTAACTAAAAAAATATTTTTTTTTCCAAAGTAACTAAAAAAATTTGTTTTTTCCAAAGTAACTAAAAAAATATTTTTTTTTCCAAAGTAACTAAAAAAATATTTTTTTTTCCAAAGTAACTAAAAAAATATTTTTTTTTCCAAAGTAACTAAAAAAATATTTTTTTTCCAAAGTAACTAAAAAAATATTTTTTTTTCCAAAGTAACTAAAAAAATATTTTTTTTCCAAAGTAACTAAAAAAATTTTTTTTTTTCCAAAGTAACTAAAAAAATATTTTTTTTTCCAAAGTAACTAAAAAAATATTTTTTTTTCCAAAGTAACTAAAAAAATTTTTTTTTTTCCAAAGTAATTTAAAAAAAAAATTTTTTTCCAAAGTAACTAAAAAATTTTTTTTTTTTCCAAAGTAACTAAAAAAATATTTTTTTTTCCAAAGTAACTAAAAAAATATTTTTTTTTCCAAAGTAACTAAAAAAATATATTTTTTTCCAAAGTAACTAAAAAAATATTTTTTTTTCCAAAGTAACTAAAAAAATATTTTTTTTTCCAAAGAAACTAAAAAAATATTTTTTTTTCCAAAGTAACTAAAATTTTTTTTTTTTTTTCAAAGAAACTAAAAAAATATTTTTTTTTCCAAAGTAACTAAAAAAATAATTTTTTTTCCAAAGTAACTAAAAAAATAATTTTTTTTCCAAAGTAACTAAAAAAATATTTTTTTTTTCCAAAGTAACTAAAAAAATATTTTTTTTTCCAAAGTAACTAAAAAAATATTTTTTTTTCCAAAGTAACTAAAAAAATATTTTTTTTCCAAAGTAACTAAAAAAATATTTTTTTTTCCAAAGTAACTAAAAAAATATTTTTTTTCCAAAGTAACTAAAAAAATATTTTTTTTTCCAAAGTAACTAAAAAAATATTTTTTTTTCCAAAGTAACTAAAAAAATATTTTTTTTCCCAAAGTAACTAAAAAAATATTTTTTTTTCCAAAGTAACTAAAAAAATATTTTTTTTTCCAAAGTAACTAAAAAAATATTTTTTTTTCCAAAGTAACTAAAAAAATATTTTTTTTTCCAAAGTAACTAAAAAAATATTTTTTTTTCCAAAGTAACTAAAAAATTTTTTTTTTTTCCAAAGAAACTAAAAATTTTTTTTTTTTTCCAAAGTAACTAAAAAAAAAATTTTTTTTCCAAAGTAACTAAAAAAATTTTTTTTTTCCAAAGTAACTAAAAAAATATTTTTTTTTCCAAAGTAACTAAAAAAATATTTTTTTTTTCCAAAGTAACTAAAAAAAATTTTTTTTTTCCAAAGTAACTAAAAAAATATTATTTTTTTTCCAAAGTAACTAAAAAAATTTTTTTTTTCCAAAGTAACTAAAAAAATTTTTTTTTTCCAAAGTAATTAAAAAATTTTTTTTTTTCCCAAAGTAACTAAAAAAATATTTTTTTTTCCAAAGTAACTAAAAAAATATTTTTTTTTCCAAAGTAACTAAAAAAATATTTTTTTTTCCAAAGTAACTAAAAAAATATTTTTTTTTCCAAAGTAACTAAAAAAATATTTTTTTTTCCAAAGTAACTAAAAAAATATTTTTTTTTCCAAAGTAACTAAAAAAATTTTTTTTTTTCCAAAGTAACTAAAAAAATATTTTTTTTTCCAAAGTAACTAAAAAATTTTTTTTTTTTCCAAAGAAACTAAAAATTTTTTTTTTTTTCCAAAGTAACTAAAAAAAAAATTTTTTTTCCAAAGTAACTAAAAAAATTTTTTTTTCCAAAGTAACTAAAAAAATATTTTTTTTTCCAAAGTAACTAAAAAAAAATTTTTTTTTTCCAAAGTAACTAAAAAAATTTTTTTTTTTCCAAAGTAACTAAAAAAATATTATTTTTTTTCCAAAGTAACTAAAAAAAATTTTTTTTTCCAAAGTAACTAAAAAAATATTTTTTTTCCAAAGTAATTAAAAAAATATTTTTTTTCCCAAAGTAACTAAAAAAATATTTTTTTTTCCAAAGTAACTAAAAAAATATTTTTTTTTCCAAAGTAACTAAAAAAATATTTTTTTTTCCAAAGTAACTAAAAAAATATTTTTTTTTCCAAAGTAACTAAAAAAATATTTTTTTTTCCAAAGTAACTAAAAAAATATTTTTTTTCCAAAGTAACTAAAAAAATATTTTTTTTTCCAAAGTAACTAAAAAAATATTTTTTTTTCCAAAGTAACTAAAAAATATTTTTTTTTCCAAAGTAACTAAAAAAATATTTTTTTTCCCAAAGAAACTAAAAAAATATTTTTTTTTCCAAAGTAACTAAAAAAAAATTTTTTTTTCCAAAGAAACTAAAATTTTTTTTTTTTTTCCAAAGTAACTAAAAAAATATTTTTTTTTCCAAAGTAACTAAAACAATTTTTTTTTCCAAAGTAACTAAAAAAATATTTTTTTTTCCAAAGAAACTAAAAAAATATTTTTTTTTCCAAAGTAACTAAAAAAATAATTTTTTTTCCAAAGTAACTAAAAAAATATTTTTTTTTCCAAAGTAACTAAAAAAATATTTTTTTTTCCAAAGTAACTAAAAAAATATATTTTTTCCAAAGTAACTAAAAATATATATTTTTTTCCAAAGTAACTAAAAAAATATTTTTTTTTCCAAAGTAACTAAAAAAAATTTTTTTTTTCCAAAGTAACTAAAAAAATATTTTTTTTCCCAAAGAAACTAAAAAAATATTTTTTTTTCCAAAGAAACTAAAAATAAATTTTTTTTTCCAAAGAAACTAAAAAAATATTTTTTTTTCCAAAGTAACTAAAAAAATATTTTTTTTTCCAAAGTAACTAAAACAATTTTTTTTTTCCAAAGTAACTAAAAAAATATTTTTTTTTTCCAAAGTAACTAAAAAAATATTTTTTTTTCCAAAGTAACTAAAAAAATATTTTTTTTTTCCAAAGTAACTAAAAAAATATTTTTTTTCCAAAGTAATTAAAAAAATATTTTTTTTTCCAAAGTAACTAAAAAAAAATTTTTTTTCCAAAGTAACTAAAAAAATATTTTTTTTTCCAAAGTAACTAAAAAAAAAATTTTTTTTCCAAAGTAACTAAAAAAATATTTTTTTTTCCAAAGTAACTAAAAAAATATTTTTTTTTCCAAAGTAACTAAAAAAATATTTTTTTTTCCAAAGTAACTAAAAAAAATTTTTTTTTTCCAAAGTAACTAAAAAAAAAAATTTTTTTCCAAAGTAACTAAAAAAATATTTTTTTTCCAAAGTAATTAAAAAAATATTTTTTTTTCCAAAGTAACTAAAAAAATATTTTTTTTTCCAAAGTAACTAAAAAAATATTTTTTTTTCCAAAGAAACTAAAAAAATATTTTTTTTTCCAAAGAAACTAAAAAAATATTTTTTTTTCCAAAGTAACTAAAAAAATATTTTTTTTTCCAAAGAAACTAAAAAAATATTTTTCTTTCCAAATTAACTAAAAAAATATTTTTTTTCCAAAGTAACTAAAAAAATATTTTTTTTTCCAAAGTAACTAAAAAAATATTTTTTTTTCCAAAGTAACTAAAAAAATATTTTTTTTTCCAAAGTAACTAAAAAAATATTTTTTTTTCCAAAGTAACTAAAAAAATATTTTTTTTTCCAAAGTAACTAAAAAAATATTTTTTTTCCCAAAGTAACTAAAAAAATATTTTTTTTTCCAAAGTAACTAAAAAAATATTTTTTTTTCCAAAGTAACTAAAAAAATATTTTTTTTCCAAAGTAACTAAAAAAATATTTTTTTTTCCAAAGTAACTAAAAAAATATTTTTTTTTCCAAAGTAACTAAAAAAATATTTTTTTTCCAAAGTAACTAAAAAAATATTTTTTTTCCAAAGTAACTAAAAAAATATTTTTTTTTCCAAAGTAACTAAAAAAATATTTTTTTTTCCAAAGTAACTAAAAAAATATTTTTTTTCCCAAAGAAACTAAAAAAATATTTTTTTTTCCAAAGTAACTAAAAAATTTTTTTTTTTTCCAAAGAAACTAAAAAATTTTTTTTTTTCCAAAGTAACTAAAAAAAAAAAATTTTTTCCAAAGTAACTAAAAAAAATTTTTTTTTCCAAAGTAACTAAAAAAATATTTTTTTTCCAAAGTAACTAAAAAAATATTTTTTTTTCCAAAGTAACTAAAAAAATATTTTTTTTTCCAAAGTAACTAAAAAAATATTTTTTTTCCAAAGTAACTAAAAAAATATTTTTTTTCCAAAGTAACTAAAAAAATATTTTTTTTTCCAAAGTAACTAAAAAAATATTTTTTTTTCCAAAGTAACTAAAAAAATATTTTTTTTCCCAAAGAAACTAAAAAAATATTTTTTTTTCCAAAGTAACTAAAAAATTTTTTTTTTTTCCAAAGAAACTAAAAAATTTTTTTTTTTCCAAAGTAACTAAAAAAAAAAAATTTTTTCCAAAGTAACTAAAAAAAATTTTTTTTTCCAAAGTAACTAAAAAAATATTTTTTTTCCAAAGTAACTAAAAAAATATTTTTTTTTTCCAAAGTAACTAAAAAAATTTTTTTTTTTCCAAAGTAACTAAAAAAATATTATTTTTTTTCCAAAGTAACTAAAAAAATTTTTTTTTTCCAAAGTAACTAAAAAAATTTTTTTTTTCCAAAGTAATTAAAAAAATAATTTTTTTTCCAAAGTAACTAAAAAAATATTTTTTTTTCCAAAGTAACTAAAAAAATATTTTTTTTTCCAAAGTAACTAAAAAAATATTTTTTTTCCCAAAGTAACTAAAAAAATATTTTTTTTTCCAAAGTAACTAAAAAAATATTTTTTTTTCCAAAGTAACTAAAAAAATATTTTTTTTCCAAAGTAACTAAAAAAATATTTTTTTTTCCAAAGTAACTAAAAAAATATTTTTTTTTCCAAAGTAACTAAAAAATATTTTTTTTTTCCAAAGTAACTAAAAAAATATTTTTTTTCCCAAAGAAACTAAAAAAATATTTTTTTTTCCAAAGTAACTAAAAAAAATTTTTTTTTCCAAAGAAACTAAAATTTTTTTTTTTTTTCCAAAGTAACTAAAAAAAATTTTTTTTTCCAAAGTAACTAAAAAAATATTTTTTTTCCAAAGTAACTAAAAAAATATTTTTTTTTTCCAAAGTAACTAAAAAAATTTTTTTTTTTCCAAAGTAACTAAAAAAATATTATTTTTTTTCCAAAGTAACTAAAAAAATTTTTTTTTTCCAAAGTAACTAAAAAAATTTTTTTTTTCCAAAGTAATTAAAAAAATATTTTTTTTTCCAAAGTAACTAAAAAAATATTTTTTTTTCCAAAGTAACTAAAAAAATATTTTTTTTTCCAAAGTAACTAAAAAAATATTTTTTTTCCCAAAGTAACTAAAAAAATATTTTTTTTTCCAAAGTAACTAAAAAAATATTTTTTTTTCCAAAGTAACTAAAAAAATATTTTTTTTCCAAAGTAACTAAAAAAATATTTTTTTTTCCAAAGTAACTAAAAAAATATTTTTTTTTCCAAAGTAACTAAAAAATATTTTTTTTTCCAAAGTAACTAAAAAAATATTTTTTTTCCCAAAGAAACTAAAAAAATATTTTTTTTTCCAAAGTAACTAAAAAAAAATTTTTTTTCCAAAGAAACTAAAATTTTTTTTTTTTTTCCAAAGTAACTAAAAAAATATTTTTTTTTCCAAAGTAACTAAAACAATTTTTTTTTCCAAAGTAACTAAAAAAATATTTTTTTTTCCAAAGAAACTAAAAAAATATTTTTTTTTCCAAAGTAACTAAAAAAATAATTTTTTTTCCAAAGTAACTAAAAAAATTTTTTTTTTTCCAAAGTAACTAAAAAAATTTTTTTTTTTCCAAAGTAACTAAAAAAATATTTTTTTTTCCAAAGTAACTAAAAAAATTTTTTTTTTCCAAAGTAACTAAAAATATATATTTTTTTCCAAAGTAACTAAAAAAATATTTTTTTTCCAAAGTAACTAAAAAAAAATTTTTTTTTCCAAAGTAACTAAAAAAATATTTTTTTCCCAAAGAAACTAAAAAAATATTTTTTTTTCCAAAGAAACTAAAAATAAATTTTTTTTTCCAAAGAAACTAAAAAAATATTTTTTTTTCCAAAGTAACTAAAAAAATATTTTTTTTTCCAAAGTAACTAAAACAATTTTTTTTTCCAAAGTAACTAAAAAAATATTTTTTTTTCCAAAGTAACTAAAACAATATTTTTTTTTTCCAAAGTAACTAAAAAAATATTTTTTTTTCCAAAGTAACTAAAAAAATATTTTTTTTTTCCAAAGTAACTAAAAAAATATTTTTTTTCCAAAGTAATTAAAAAAATATTTTTTTTTCCAAAGTAACTAAAAAATTTTTTTTTTTCCAAAGTAACTAAAAAAATATTTTTTTTTCCAAAGTAACTAAAAAAATTTTTTTTTTTCCAAAGTAACTAAAAAAATATTTTTTTTTCCAAAGTAACTAAAAAAATATTTTTTTTTCCAAAGTAACTAAAAAAATATTTTTTTTTCCAAAGTAACTAAAAAATTTTTTTTTTTTCCAAAGTAACTAAAAAAAATTTTTTTTTTCCAAAGTAACTAAAAAAATATTTTTTTTCCAAAGTAATTAAAAAAATATTTTTTTTTCCAAAGTAACTAAAAAAATATTTTTTTTTCCAAAGTAACTAAAAAAATATTTTTTTTTCCAAAGTAACTAAAAAAAAATTTTTTTTTCCAAAGTAACTAAAAAAATATTTTCTTTTCCAAAGTAACTAAAAAAATATTTTTTTTTCCAAAGAAACTAAAAAAATATTTTTTTTTCCAAAGTAACTAAAAAAATATTTTTTTTTCCAAAGAAACTAAAAAAATATTTTTCTTTCCAAATTAACTAAAAAAATATTTTTTTTCCAAAGTAACTAAAAAAATATTTTTTTTTCCAAAGTAACTAAAAAAATATTTTTTTTTCCAAAGTAACTAAAAAAATATTTTTTTTTCCAAAGTAACTAAAAAATTTTTTTTTTTCCAAAGTAACTAAAAAAATATTTTTTTTTCCAAAGTAACTAAAAAATTTTTTTTTTCCCAAAGTAACGAAAAAAATATTTTTTTTTCCAAAGTAACTAAAAAAATATTTTTTTTCCAAAGTAATTTAAAAAAAAAAAATTTTCCAAAGTAACTAAAAAAATATTTTTTTTTCCAAAGTAACTAAAAAAATATTTTTTTTTCCAAAGTAACTAAAAAAATATTTTTTTTTCCAAAGTAACTAAAAAAATATTTTCTTTTCCAAAGTAACTAAAAAAATATATTTTTTTCCAAAGTAACTAAAAAAAATTTTTTTTTTCCAAAGAAACTAAAATTTTTTTATTTTTTCCAAAGTAACTAAAAAATTTTTTTTTTTCCAAAGTAACTAAAAAAATATTTTTTTTTCCAAAGTAACTAAAAAAATTTTTTTTTTTCCAAAGTAACTAAAAAAATTTTTTTTTTCCAAAGTAATTAAAACATTTTTTTTTTTCCAAAGTAACTAAAATTTTTTTTTTTTTCCAAAGTAACTAAAAAAATATTTTTTTTTCCAAAGTAACTAAAAAAATATTTTTTTTTCCAAAGTAACTAAAAAAATTTTTTTTTTTCCAAAGTAACTAAAAAAATATTTTTTTTTCCAAAGTAACTAAAAAAATATATTTTTTTCCAAAGTAACTAAAAAAATATATTTTTTTCCAAAGTAACTAAAAAAATATTTTTTTTTCCAAAGAAACTAAAAAAATATTTTTTTTTCCAAAGAAACTAAAAAAATATTTTTTTTTCCAAAGTAACTAAAATTTTTTTTTTTTTTTCAAAGAAACTAAAAAAATATTTTTTTTTCCAAAGTAACTAAAAAAATATTTTTTTTTCCAAAGTAACTAAAAAAATATTTTTTTTTCCAAAGTAACTAAAAAAATTTTTTTTTTCCAAAGTAACTAAAAAAATATTTTTTTTTCCAAAGTAACTAAAAAAAAATTTTTTTTTCCAAAGTAACTAAAAAAATTTTTTTTTTCCAAAGTAATTAAAACATTTTTTTTTTCCAAAGTAACTAAAAAATTTTTTTTTTTTCCAAAGTAACTAAAAAAATATTTTTTTTTCCAAAGTAACTAAAAAAAATTTTTTTTTTCCAAAGTAACTAAAAAATTTTTTTTTTTTCCAAAGTAACTAAAAAAATATATTTTTTTCCAAAGTAACTAAAAAAATATTTTTTTTTCCAAAGTAACTAAAAAAAAAAATTTTTTTCCAAAGAAACTAAAAAAATATTTTTTTTTCCAAAGTAACTAAAATTTTTTTTTTTTTTTCAAAGAAACTAAAAAAATATTTTTTTTTCCAAAGTAACTAAAAAAATATTTTTTTTTCCAAAGTAACTAAAATTTTTTTTTTTTTTCCAAAGTAACTAAAAAAATATTTTTTTTTCCAAAGTAACTAAAAAAATATTTTTTTTTCCAAAGTAACTAAAAAAATATTTTTTTTTCCAAAGAAACTAAAAAAATATTTTTTTTTCCAAAGTAACTAAAAAAATATTTTTTTTCCCAAAGTAACTAAAAAAAATATTTTTTTTTCCAAAGTAACTAAAAAAAAATTTTTTTTTCCAAAGTAACTAAAAAAATATTTTTTTTTCCAAAGTAACTAAAAAAAAATTTTTTTTTCCAAAGTAACTAAAAAAATATTTTTTTTTCCAAAGTAACTAAAAAAATTATTTTTTTTCCAAAGTAACTAAAAAAATATTTTTTTTCCCAAAGTAACTAAAAAAATATTTTTTTTTCCAAAGTAACTAAAAAAATATTTTTTTTTCCAAAGTAACTAAAAAAATATTTTTTTTCCAAAGTAACTAAAAAAATATTTTTTTTTCCAAAGTAACTAAAAAAATTTTTTTTTTCCAAAGTAACTAAAAAAATATTTTTTTTTCCAAAGTAACTAAAAAAATATATTTTTTTCCAAAGAAACTAAAAAAATATTTTTTTTCCAAAGTAACTAAAAAAATAATTTTTTTTCCAAAGTAACTAAAAAAATAATTTTTTTTCCAAAGAAACTAAAAAAATATTTTTTTTTCCAAAGTAACTAAAAAAATATTTTTTTTTCCAAAGTAACTAAAATTTTTTTTTTTTTTCCAAAGTAACTAAAAAAAATTTTTTTTTTCCAAAGTAACTAAAAAAATTTTTTTTTTTCCAAAGTAACTAAAAAAATATTTTTTTTTCCAAAGTAACTAAAAAAATATTTTTTTTTCCAAAGTAACTAAAAAAATATTTTTTTTTCCAAAGTAACTAAAAAAATATTTTTTTTCCAAAGTAATTAAAAAAATATTTTTTTTTCCAAAGTAACTAAAAAAATATTTTTTTTTCCAAAGTAACTAAAAAAATATTTTTTTTTCCAAAGTAACTAAAAAAATATTTTTTTTTCCAAAGTAACTAAAAAAATATTTTCTTTTCCAAAGTAACTAAAAAAATATATTTTTTTCCAAAGAAACTAAAAAAATATTTTTTTTTCCAAAGTAACTAAAAAAATATTTTTTTTTCCAAAGAAACTAAAAAAAAATTTTTTTTTCCAAAGTAACTAAAAAAAATTTTTTTTTTCCAAAGTAACTAAAAAAATTTTTTTTTTTCCAAAGAAACTAAAAAAATATTTTTTTTTCCAAAGTAACTAAAAAAAATTTTTTTTTTCCAAAGTAACTAAAAAAATATTTTTTTTTCCAAAGTAACTAAAAAAATATTTTTTTTTCCAAAGTAACTAAAAAAATATTTTTTTTTCCAAAGTAACTAAAAAAATATTTTTTTTTCCAAAGTAACTAAAAAAATATTTTTTTTCCAAAGTAACTAAAAAAATATTTTTTTTTCCAAAGTAACTAAAAAAATATTTTTTTTCCAAAGTAACTAAAATTTTTTTTTTTTTTTCCAAAGTAACTAAAAAAATATTTTTTTTCCAAAGTAACTAAAAAAATATTTTTTTTTCCAAAGAAACTAAAAAAATATTTTTTTTTCCAAAGTAACTAAAAAAATATTTTTTTTTCCAAAGTAACTAAAAAAATATTTTTTTTCCAAAGTAACTAAAAAAATTTGTTTTTTTCCAAAGTAACTAAAAAAATATTTTTTTTCCAAAGTAATTAAAAAAAAAAAAAAATTTCCAAAGTAACTAAAAAAATATTTTTTTTTCCAAAGTAACTAAAAAAATATTTTTTTTTCCAAAGTAACTAAAAAAATATTTTTTTTCCAAAGTAACTAAAAAAATATTTTTTTTCCCAAAGTAACTAAAAAAATATTTTTTTTTCCAAAGTAACTAAAAAAATATTTTTTTTTCCAAAGTAACTAAAAAAAATTTTTTTTTTCCAAAGTAACTAAAAAAATATTTTTTTTTCCAAAGTAACTAAAAAAAAATTTTTTTTTCCAAAGTAACTAAAAAAATATTTTTTTTTCCAAAGTAACTAAAAAAATATTTTTTTTTCCAAAGTAACTAAAAAAGTAAATTTTTTCCAAAGTAACTAAAAATTTTTTTTTTTTTCCAAAGTAACTAAAAAAATTTTTTTTTTCCAAAGAAACTAAAAAAATTTTTTTTTTTCCAAAGTAACTAAAAAAATAATTTTTTTTCCAAAGTAACTAAAAAAATATTTTTTTTCCCAAAGTAACTAAAAAAATATTTTTTTTTCCAAAGTAACTAAAAAAATATTTTTTTTTCCAAAGTAACTAAAAAAATTTGTTTTTTTCCAAAGTAACTAAAAAAATATTTTTTTTTCCAAAGTAACTAAAAAAATATTTTTTTTTCCAAAGTAACTAAAAAAATATTTTTTTTCCAAAGTAACTAAAAAAATATTTTTTTTTCCAAAGTAACTAAAAAAATATTTTTTTTTCCAAAGTAACTAAAAAAATATTTTTTTTCCAAAGTAACTAAAAAAAAATTTTTTTTTCCAAAGTAACTAAAAAAAAATTTTTTTTCCAAAGTAACTAAAAAAAAATTTTTTTTTTCCAAAGTAACTAAAAAAAAATTTTTTTTTCCAAAGTAACTAAAAAAAATTTTTTTTTTCCAAAGAAACTAAAATTTTTTTATTTTTTCCAAAGTAACTAAAAAATTTTTTTTTTTCCAAAGTAACTAAAAAAATATTTTTTTTTCCAAAGTAACTAAAAAAATTTTTTTTTTTCCAAAGTAACTAAAAAAATTTTTTTTTTCCAAAGTAATTAAAACATTTTTTTTTTTCCAAAGTAACTAAAATTTTTTTTTTTTTCCAAAGTAACTAAAAAAATATTTTTTTTTCCAAAGTAACTAAAAAAATATTTTTTTTTCCAAAGTAACTAAAAAAATTTTTTTTTTTCCAAAGTAACTAAAAAAATATTTTTTTTTCCAAAGTAACTAAAAAAATATATTTTTTTCCAAAGTAACTAAAAAAATATATTTTTTTCCAAAGTAACTAAAAAAATATTTTTTTTTCCAAAGAAACTAAAAAAATATTTTTTTTTCCAAAGAAACTAAAAAAATATTTTTTTTTCCAAAGTAACTAAAATTTTTTTTTTTTTTTCAAAGAAACTAAAAAAATATTTTTTTTTCCAAAGTAACTAAAAAAATATTTTTTTTTCCAAAGTAACTAAAAAAATATTTTTTTTTCCAAAGTAACTAAAAAAATTTTTTTTTTCCAAAGTAACTAAAAAAATATTTTTTTTTCCAAAGTAACTAAAAAAAAATTTTTTTTTCCAAAGTAACTAAAAAAATTTTTTTTTTCCAAAGTAATTAAAACATTTTTTTTTTCCAAAGTAACTAAAAAATTTTTTTTTTTTCCAAAGTAACTAAAAAAATATTTTTTTTTCCAAAGTAACTAAAAAAAATTTTTTTTTTCCAAAGTAACTAAAAAATTTTTTTTTTTTCCAAAGTAACTAAAAAAATATATTTTTTTCCAAAGTAACTAAAAAAATATTTTTTTTTCCAAAGTAACTAAAAAAAAAAATTTTTTTCCAAAGAAACTAAAAAAATATTTTTTTTTCCAAAGTAACTAAAATTTTTTTTTTTTTTTCAAAGAAACTAAAAAAATATTTTTTTTTCCAAAGTAACTAAAAAAATATTTTTTTTTCCAAAGTAACTAAAATTTTTTTTTTTTTCCAAAGTAACTAAAAAAATATTTTTTTTTCCAAAGTAACTAAAAAAATATTTTTTTTTCCAAAGTAACTAAAAAAATATTTTTTTTTCCAAAGAAACTAAAAAAATATTTTTTTTTCCAAAGTAACTAAAAAAATATTTTTTTTCCCAAAGTAACTAAAAAAAATATTTTTTTTTCCAAAGTAACTAAAAAAAAATTTTTTTTTCCAAAGTAACTAAAAAAATATTTTTTTTTCCAAAGTAACTAAAAAAAAATTTTTTTTTCCAAAGTAACTAAAAAAATATTTTTTTTTCCAAAGTAACTAAAAAAATTATTTTTTTTCCAAAGTAACTAAAAAAATATTTTTTTTCCCAAAGTAACTAAAAAAATATTTTTTTTTCCAAAGTAACTAAAAAAATATTTTTTTTTCCAAAGTAACTAAAAAAATATTTTTTTTCCAAAGTAACTAAAAAAATATTTTTTTTTCCAAAGTAACTAAAAAAATTTTTTTTTTCCAAAGTAACTAAAAAAATATTTTTTTTTCCAAAGTAACTAAAAAAATATATTTTTTTCCAAAGAAACTAAAAAAATATTTTTTTTCCAAAGTAACTAAAAAAATAATTTTTTTTCCAAAGTAACTAAAAAAATAATTTTTTTTCCAAAGAAACTAAAAAAATATTTTTTTTTCCAAAGTAACTAAAAAAATATTTTTTTTTCCAAAGTAACTAAAATTTTTTTTTTTTTTCCAAAGTAACTAAAAAAAATTTTTTTTTTCCAAAGTAACTAAAAAAATTTTTTTTTTTCCAAAGTAACTAAAAAAATATTTTTTTTTCCAAAGTAACTAAAAAAATATTTTTTTTTCCAAAGTAACTAAAAAAATATTTTTTTTTCCAAAGTAACTAAAAAAATATTTTTTTTCCAAAGTAATTAAAAAAATATTTTTTTTTCCAAAGTAACTAAAAAAATATTTTTTTTTCCAAAGTAACTAAAAAAATATTTTTTTTTCCAAAGTAACTAAAAAAATATTTTTTTTTCCAAAGTAACTAAAAAAATATTTTCTTTTCCAAAGTAACTAAAAAAATATATTTTTTTCCAAAGAAACTAAAAAAATATTTTTTTTTCCAAAGTAACTAAAAAAATATTTTTTTTTCCAAAGAAACTAAAAAAAAATTTTTTTTTCCAAAGTAACTAAAAAAAATTTTTTTTTTCCAAAGTAACTAAAAAAATTTTTTTTTTTCCAAAGAAACTAAAAAAATATTTTTTTTTCCAAAGTAACTAAAAAAAATTTTTTTTTTCCAAAGTAACTAAAAAAATATTTTTTTTTCCAAAGTAACTAAAAAAATATTTTTTTTTCCAAAGTAACTAAAAAAATATTTTTTTTTCCAAAGTAACTAAAAAAATATTTTTTTTTCCAAAGTAACTAAAAAAATATTTTTTTTCCAAAGTAACTAAAAAAATATTTTTTTTTCCAAAGTAACTAAAAAAATATTTTTTTTCCAAAGTAACTAAAATTTTTTTTTTTTTTTCCAAAGTAACTAAAAAAATATTTTTTTTCCAAAGTAACTAAAAAAATATTTTTTTTTCCAAAGAAACTAAAAAAATATTTTTTTTTCCAAAGTAACTAAAAAAATATTTTTTTTTCCAAAGTAACTAAAAAAATATTTTTTTTCCAAAGTAACTAAAAAAATTTGTTTTTTTCCAAAGTAACTAAAAAAATATTTTTTTTCCAAAGTAATTAAAAAAAAAAAAAAATTTCCAAAGTAACTAAAAAAATATTTTTTTTTCCAAAGTAACTAAAAAAATATTTTTTTTTCCAAAGTAACTAAAAAAATATTTTTTTTCCAAAGTAACTAAAAAAATATTTTTTTTCCCAAAGTAACTAAAAAAATATTTTTTTTTCCAAAGTAACTAAAAAAATATTTTTTTTTCCAAAGTAACTAAAAAAAATTTTTTTTTTCCAAAGTAACTAAAAAAATATTTTTTTTTCCAAAGTAACTAAAAAAAAATTTTTTTTTCCAAAGTAACTAAAAAAATATTTTTTTTTCCAAAGTAACTAAAAAAATATTTTTTTTTCCAAAGTAACTAAAAAAGTAAATTTTTTCCAAAGTAACTAAAAATTTTTTTTTTTTTCCAAAGTAACTAAAAAAATTTTTTTTTTCCAAAGAAACTAAAAAAATTTTTTTTTTTCCAAAGTAACTAAAAAAATAATTTTTTTTCCAAAGTAACTAAAAAAATATTTTTTTTCCCAAAGTAACTAAAAAAATATTTTTTTTTCCAAAGTAACTAAAAAAATATTTTTTTTTCCAAAGTAACTAAAAAAATTTGTTTTTTTCCAAAGTAACTAAAAAAATATTTTTTTTTCCAAAGTAACTAAAAAAATATTTTTTTTTCCAAAGTAACTAAAAAAATATTTTTTTTCCAAAGTAACTAAAAAAATATTTTTTTTTCCAAAGTAACTAAAAAAATATTTTTTTTTCCAAAGTAACTAAAAAAATATTTTTTTTCCAAAGTAACTAAAAAAAAATTTTTTTTTCCAAAGTAACTAAAAAAAAATTTTTTTTCCAAAGTAACTAAAAAAAAATTTTTTTTTTCCAAAGTAACTAAAAAAAAATTTTTTTTTCCAAAGTAACTAAAAAAAATTTTTTTTTTCCAAAGTAACTAAAAAATTTTTTTTTTTTCCAAAGAAACTAAAAAAATTTTTTTTTTTCCAAAGTAACTAAAAAAATATTTTTTTTTCCAAAGTAACTAAAAAAAATTTTTTTTTTCCAAAGTAACTAAAAAAATATTTTTTTTTCCAAAGTAACTAAAAAAATAATTTTTTTTCCAAAGTAACTAAAAAAATATTTTTTTTCCAAAGTAACTAAAAAAATATTTTTTTTTCCAAAGTAACTAAAAAAATATTTTTTTTTCCAAAGTAACTAAAAAAATTTGTTTTTTCCAAAGTAACTAAAAAAATATTTTTTTTTCCAAAGTAACTAAAAAAATATTTTTTTTTCCAAAGTAACTAAAAAAATATTTTTTTTTCCAAAGTAACTAAAAAAATATTTTTTTTCCAAAGTAACTAAAAAAATATTTTTTTTTCCAAAGTAACTAAAAAAATATTTTTTTTCCAAAGTAACTAAAAAAATTTTTTTTTTCCAAAGTAACTAAAAAAATATTTTTTTTTCCAAAGTAACTAAAAAAATATTTTTTTTTCCAAAGTAACTAAAAAAATTTTTTTTTTTCCAAAGTAATTTAAAAAAAAATTTTTTTTCCAAAGTAACTAAAAAATTTTTTTTTTTTCCAAAGTAACTAAAACAATATTTTTTTTTCCAAAGTAACTAAAAAAATATTTTTTTTTCCAAAGTAACTAAAAAAATATATTTTTTTCCAAAGTAACTAAAAAAATATTTTTTTTTCCAAAGTAACTAAAAAAATATTTTTTTTTCCAAAGAAACTAAAAAAATATTTTTTTTTCCAAAGTAACTAAAATTTTTTTTTTTTTTTCAAAGAAACTAAAAAAATATTTTTTTTTCCAAAGTAACTAAAAAAATAATTTTTTTTCCAAAGTAACTAAAAAAATAATTTTTTTTCCAAAGTAACTAAAAAAATATTTTTTTTTTCCAAAGTAACTAAAAAAATATTTTTTTTTCCAAAGTAACTAAAAAAATATTTTTTTTTCCAAAGTAACTAAAAAAATATTTTTTTTCCAAAGTAACTAAAAAAATATTTTTTTTTCCAAAGTAACTAAAAAAATATTTTTTTTCCAAAGTAACTAAAAAAATATTTTTTTTTCCAAAGTAACTAAAAAAATATTTTTTTTTCCAAAGTAACTAAAAAAATATTTTTTTTTCCAAAGTAACTAAAAAAATATTTTTTTTTCCAAAGTAACTAAAAAAATATTTTTTTTTCCAAAGTAACTAAAAAAATATTTTTTTTTCCAAAGTAACTAAAAAAATATTTTTTTTTCCAAAGTAACTAAAAAAATATTTTTTTTTCCAAAGTAACTAAAAAATTTTTTTTTTTTCCAAAGAAACTAAAAAATTTTTTTTTTTTCCAAAGTAACTAAAAAAAAAATTTTTTTTCCAAAGTAACTAAAAAAATTTTTTTTTTCCAAAGTAACTAAAAAAATATTTTTTTTTCCAAAGTAACTAAAAAAATATTTTTTTTTTCCAAAGTAACTAAAAAAAATTTTTTTTTTCCAAAGTAACTAAAAAAATATTATTTTTTTTCCAAAGTAACTAAAAAAATTTTTTTTTTCCAAAGTAACTAAAAAAATATTTTTTTTCCAAAGTAATTAAAAAAATTTTTTTTTTCCCAAAGTAACTAAAAAAATATTTTTTTTTCCAAAGTAACTAAAAAAATATTTTTTTTTCCAAAGTAACTAAAAAAATATTTTTTTTTCCAAAGTAACTAAAAAAATATTTTTTTTTCCAAAGTAACTAAAAAAATATTTTTTTTTCCAAAGTAACTAAAAAAATATTTTTTTTTCCAAAGTAACTAAAAAAATATTTTTTTTTCCAAAGTAACTAAAAAAATATTTTTTTTTCCAAAGTAACTAAAAAATTTTTTTTTTTTCCAAAGAAACTAAAAATTTTTTTTTTTTTCCAAAGTAACTAAAAAAAAAATTTTTTTTCCAAAGTAACTAAAAAAATTTTTTTTTTCCAAAGTAACTAAAAAAATATTTTTTTTTCCAAAGTAACTAAAAAAAAATTTTTTTTTTCCAAAGTAACTAAAAAAATTTTTTTTTTTCCAAAGTAACTAAAAAAATATTATTTTTTTTCCAAAGTAACTAAAAAAAATTTTTTTTTCCAAAGTAACTAAAAAAATTTTTTTTTTCCAAAGTAATTAAAAAAATATTTTTTTTCCCAAAGTAACTAAAAAAATATTTTTTTTTCCAAAGTAACTAAAAAAATATTTTTTTTTCCAAAGTAACTAAAAAAATATTTTTTTTTCCAAAGTAACTAAAAAAATATTTTTTTTTCCAAAGTAACTAAAAAAATATTTTTTTTTCCAAAGTAACTAAAAAAATATTTTTTTTCCAAAGTAACTAAAAAAATATTTTTTTTTCCAAAGTAACTAAAAAAATATTTTTTTTTCCAAAGTAACTAAAAAATATTTTTTTTTCCAAAGTAACTAAAAAAATATTTTTTTTCCCAAAGAAACTAAAAAAATATTTTTTTTTCCAAAGTAACTAAAAAAAAATTTTTTTTTCCAAAGAAACTAAAATTTTTTTTTTTTTTCCAAAGTAACTAAAAAAATATTTTTTTTTCCAAAGTAACTAAAACAATTTTTTTTTCCAAAGTAACTAAAAAAATATTTTTTTTTCCAAAGAAACTAAAAAAATATTTTTTTTTCCAAAGTAACTAAAAAAATAATTTTTTTTCCAAAGTAACTAAAAAAATATTTTTTTTTCCAAAGTAACTAAAAAAATATTTTTTTTTCCAAAGTAACTAAAAAAATATTTTTTTTCCAAAGTAACTAAAAATATATATTTTTTTCCAAAGTAACTAAAAAAATATTTTTTTTTCCAAAGTAACTAAAAAAAATTTTTTTTTTCCAAAGTAACTAAAAAAATATTTTTTTTCCCAAAGAAACTAAAAAAATATTTTTTTTTCCAAAGAAACTAAAAATAAATTTTTTTTTCCAAAGAAACTAAAAAAATATTTTTTTTTCCAAAGTAACTAAAAAAATTTTTTTTTTTCCAAAGTAACTAAAACAATTTTTTTTTTCCAAAGTAACTAAAAAAATATTTTTTTTTTCCAAAGTAACTAAAAAAATATTTTTTTTTCCAAAGTAACTAAAAAAATATTTTTTTTTTCCAAAGTAACTAAAAAAATATTTTTTTTCCAAAGTAATTAAAAAAATATTTTTTTTTCCAAAGTAACTAAAAAAAAATATTTTTTCCAAAGTAACTAAAAAAATATTTTTTTTTCCAAAGTAACTAAAAAAAAATTTTTTTTTCCAAAGTAACTAAAAAAATATTTTTTTTTCCAAAGTAACTAAAAAAATATTTTTTTTTCCAAAGTAACTAAAAAAATATTTTTTTTTCCAAAGTAACTAAAAAAAATTTTTTTTTTCCAAAGTAACTAAAAAAAATTTTTTTTTTCCAAAGTAACTAAAAAAATATTTTTTTTCCAAAGTAATTAAAAAAATATTTTTTTTTCCAAAGTAACTAAAAAAATATTTTTTTTTCCAAAGTAACTAAAAAAATATTTTTTTTTCCAAAGAAACTAAAAAAATATTTTTTTTTCCAAAGAAACTAAAAAAATATTTTTTTTTCCAAAGTAACTAAAAAAATATTTTTTTTTCCAAAGAAACTAAAAAAATATTTTTCTTTCCAAATTAACTAAAAAAATATTTTTTTTCCAAAGTAACTAAAAAAATATTTTTTTTTCCAAAGTAACTAAAAAAATATTTTTTTTTCCAAAGTAACTAAAAAAATATTTTTTTTTCCAAAGTAACTAAAAAAATATTTTTTTTTCCAAAGTAACTAAAAAAATATTTTTTTTTCCAAAGTAACTAAAAAAATATTTTTTTTCCCAAAGTAACTAAAAAAATATTTTTTTTTCCAAAGTAACTAAAAAAATATTTTTTTTTCCAAAGTAACTAAAAAAATATTTTTTTTCCAAAGTAACTAAAAAAATATTTTTTTTTCCAAAGTAACTAAAAAAATATTTTTTTTTCCAAAGTAACTAAAAAAATATTTTTTTTCCAAAGTAACTAAAAAAATATTTTTTTTTCCAAAGTAACTAAAAAAATATTTTTTTTTCCAAAGTAACTAAAAAAATATTTTTTTTTCCAAAGTAACTAAAAAAATATTTTTTTTCCCAAAGAAACTAAAAAAATATTTTTTTTTCCAAAGTAACTAAAAAAATTTTTTTTTTTCCAAAGAAACTAAAAAATTTTTTTTTTTTCCAAAGTAACTAAAAAAAAAAATTTTTTTCCAAAGTAACTAAAAAAAATTTTTTTTTCCAAAGTAACTAAAAAAATATTTTTTTTCCAAAGTAACTAAAAAAATATTTTTTTTTTCCAAAGTAACTAAAAAAATTTTTTTTTTTCCAAAGTAACTAAAAAAATATTATTTTTTTTCCAAAGTAACTAAAAAAATGTTTTTTTTCCAAAGTAACTAAAAAAATTTTTTTTTTCCAAAGTAATTAAAAAAATATTTTTTTTTCCAAAGTAACTAAAAAAATATTTTTTTTTCCAAAGTAACTAAAAAAATATTTTTTTTTCCAAAGTAACTAAAAAAATATTTTTTTTCCCAAAGTAACTAAAAAAATATTTTTTTTTCCAAAGTAACTAAAAAAATATTTTTTTTTCCAAAGTAACTAAAAAAATATTTTTTTTCCAAAGTAACTAAAAAAATATTTTTTTTTCCAAAGTAACTAAAAAAATATTTTTTTTTCCAAAGTAACTAAAAAATATTTTTTTTTTCCAAAGTAACTAAAAAAATATTTTTTTTCCCAAAGAAACTAAAAAAATATTTTTTTTTCCAAAGTAACTAAAAAAAATTTTT